>NW_024609141.1:97500-113437 GCF_018296145.1 Oncorhynchus tshawytscha
TACAGGGTATTACGGTACAGAGTCAATATGGAGACTATATACAGGGTATTACGGTACAGAGTCAATGTGGGGGCTATATACAGGGTATTACGGTAGAGAGTCAATGTGGAGGCTATATACAGGGTGTTACGGTACAGAGTCAATGTGGAGGCTATATACAGGGTGTTACGGTACAGAGTCAATGTGGAGGCTATATACAGGGGTACCAGTACAGAGTCAATGTGGAGGCTATATACAGGGTATTACGGTACAGAGTCAATGTGGAGGCTATATACAGGGTATTACGGTACAGAGTCAATGTGGAGGCTATATACAGGGTGTTATGGTACAGAGTCAATGTGGAGGCTATATACAGGGTGTTACGGTACAGAGTCAATGTGGAGGCTATATACAGGGTATTACGGTACAGAGTCAATGTGGAGGCTATATACAGGGTATTACGGTACAGAGTCAATGTGGAGGCTATATACAGGGTATTATGGTACAGAGTCAATGTGGAGGCTATATACAGGGGGTACCGGTACAGAGTCAATGTGGAGGCTATATACAGGGGGTACAGAGTCAATGTGGAGGCTATATACAGGGTATTACGGTACAGAGTCAATGTGGAGGCTATATACAGGGGGTACCAGTACAGTGTCAATGTGGAGGCTATATACAGGGGTACCGGTACAGAGTCAATGTGGAGGCTATATACAGGGGTACTGGTACAGAGTCAATGTGGAGGCTATATACAGGGGGTACCGGTACAGAGTCAATGTGGAGGCTATATACAGGGGGTACCGGTATAGAGTCAATGTGGAGGCTATATACAGGGGGTACCGGTACAGAGTCAATGTGGAGGCTATATACAGGGTATTACGGTACAGAGTCAATGTGGAGGCTATATACAGGGGGTACCGGTACAGAGTCAATGTGGAGGCTATATACAGGGGGTACCGGTACAGAGTCAATGTGGAGGCTATATACAGGGGGTACAGAGTCAATGTGGAGGCCAAATACAGGGGGTACCGGTACAGAGTCAATGTGGAGGCTATATACAGGGTGTTACAGTACAGAGTCAATGTGGAGGCTATATACAGGGGGTACAGAGTCAATGTGGAGGCTATATACAGGGGTACCGGTACAGAGTCAATGTGGAGGCTATATACAGGGTATTATGGTACAGAGTCAATGTGGAGGCTGTATACAGGGGTACCAGTACAGAGTCAATGTGGAGGCTATATACAGGGGTACTGGTACAGAGTCAATGTGGTGGTTTTTTACAGGGGGTACTGGTACAGAGTCAATGTGGAGGCTATATACAGGGGGTACCGGTACAGAGTCAATGTAGAGGCTATATACAGGGGGTACCGGTACAGAGTCAATGTGGACGCTATATACAGGGGGTACCGGTACAGAGTCAATGTGGACGCTATATACAGGGTGTACCGGTACAGAGTCAATGTGGAGGCTATATACAGGGTATTACGGTACAGAGTCAATGTGGAGGCTATATACAGGGTATTACGGTACAGAGTCAATGTGGAGGCTATATACAGGGTGTTACGGTACAGAGTCAATGTGGAGGCTATATACAGGGTATTACGGTACAGAGTCAAAGTGGAGACTATATACAGGGTGTTACGGTACAGAGTCAATGTGGAGACTATATACAGGGTATTACGGTACAGAGTCAAAGTGGAGACTATATACAGGGTGTTACGGTACAGAGTCAATGTGGAGTGGTACAGGTTAGAGGTAATTTATACATGTAGGTGGGGGCGAGGTGACTCTACATGTTAACAAACAAACAGCAAGTAGCAGCAGTGTACAAAAGGGGGTCAATGTTTATAGTCCAGTGGCGATTTTTATGAATTGTTCAGCAGTCTAATGGCTAGGGGTAGATGATGTTATGGGGCCTTTTGGTCCTAGACTTGGCTCTCCGGTACCGCTTGCCGTGCGGTAGCAGAGAGAACAGTTGGGTGACTGGAGTCTCTGACAATTTTATGGGCTTTCCTCTGACACCGCCTGGTATAGAGGTCCTGGATGGCAGGAAGCCAGGAGGCCCTAGTGATGTACTGGGCCGTTTGCACTACGCTCTGTAGTGTCTTACTGTCAGATGCCGAGCAGTTGCCATACCAGGCGGTGTTGCAACCGGTCAGGATGCTCTCGATGGTACAGCTGTAGAACCTTTTGAGGATCTGGGGACCCATGCCAAATCTTTCCAGTCTCCTGAGGGGGAAAAGGTTTTGTTGTGCCCTCTTCACGACTGTCTTGGTGTGTTTGGACCATGATAGTTTGTTGGTGATGTGGACAACAAAGAACTTGAAACTCTCGACCCGCTCCACTACAGATCCCCGTTGATGTTAATGGAGGCCTGTTTGGGCCGCCTTTTCCTGTAGTCCACGATCAGCTCATTTGTCTTGATCACGTTGAGGGAGAGGTAGTTGTCCTGTCACAACACTGCCAGTTCTCTGACCTCCTCCCTGTAGGCCGTCTCATCGTTGTCTGAGTCGTCAGCAACCTTAATGATGGTGTTGGAGTCGTGTTTGTCCACGCAGTCGTGGGTGAACAGGGAATACAGGAGGGGACTAAGTACACACCCCTGAGGGGCCCCTGTGTTAAGGATCAGTGTTTCAGACATGTTGTTGCCTTCTCTTACCACCTGGGGGCGGCCCGTCAGGAGGTGTTTAGTCCCAGAGTTCTCTCTGTCCTGATGTCCAGAAGTTATTTTCAGTCATAAGAGACGGTAGCAGCAACATTATGTACAAAAAAAGTTCAAAAAAATGAGTTACACAAAACGCAATTTAAAAAAATAAATACCACAATTGGTTGGGTGAATGTAAAACGTGGCCATGGTCTTCGGTGCCATCTTTTCCTAGAACTAGTGTGTGTGTCTGTTTGTGCGTCAGTGTGTGTCTGTGTGTGTGTCTGTGTGTGCGTCAGTGTTAGCCATGGTCTTCGGTGCCATCTTTTCCTGGAACTAGTGTGTGTGTCTGTTTGTGCGTCAGTGTGTGTGTGTGTGTGTCTGTGTGTGCGTCAGTGTGTGTCTGTGTGTGTGTCTGTGTGTGCGTCAGTGTGTGTGTGTGTGTTTGTGTGTGCGTCAGTGTGTGTCTGTGTGTGTGTCTGTTTGTGCGTCAGTGTGTGTGTGTGTGTGTGTCTGTTTGTGCGTCAGTGTGTGTCTGTGTGTGTGTCTGTTTGTGCGTCAGTGTGTGTCTGTGTGTGTGTCTGTGTGTGCGTCAGTGTGTGTGTGTGTGTTTGTGTGTGCGTCAGTGTGTGTCTGTGTGTGTGTCTGTGTGTGCGTCAGTGTGTGTGTGTGTGTTTGTGTGTGCGTCAGTGTGTGTCTGTGTGTGTGTCTGTGTGTGCGTCAGTGTGTGTCTGTGTGTGTGTCTGTGTGTGCGTCAGTGTGTGTCTGTGTGTGTGTCTGTGTGTCTGTGTGTGCGTCAGTGTGTGTCTGTGTGTGTGTCTGTTTGTGCGTCAGTGTGTGTCTGTGTGTGTGTCTGTGTGTGCGTCAGTGTGTGTGTGTGTGTTTGTGTGTGCGTCAGTGTGTGTCTGTGTGTGTGTCTGTGTGTGCGTCAGTGTGTGTGTGTGTGTTTGTGTGTGCGTCAGTGTGTGTCTGTGTGTGTGTCTGTGTGTGCATCAGTGTGTGTCTGTGTGTGCGTCAGTGTGTGTGTGTGTGTGTGTCTGTGTGTGCGTCAGTGTGTGTCTGTGTGTGTGTCTGTTTGTGCGTCAGTGTGTGTCTGTGTGTGTGTCTGTGTGTGCGTCAGTGTGTGTGTGTGTGTTTGTGTGTGCGTCAGTGTGTGTCTGTGTGTGTGTCTGTGTGTGCGTCAGTGTGTGTCTGTGTGTGTGTCTGTGTGTGCGTCAGTGTGTGTGTGTGTGTTTGTGTGTGCGTCAGTGTGTGTCTGTGTGTGCGTCAGTGTGTGTCTGTGTGTGTGTGTGTGTGTGTGTGTGTGTGTGTGTGTGTTATTTTGTGTGTTTAAGTGTGTGTGTGTGTGTCAGAATATATTGTAGTTTTTAACTATAGTCAAGGAGACACTGCTTTGTCAGGTTCACTATAACTGGGATCAGATATAAACCTTCATTTAATGCTTATTAATTAAAGGCCTGTAATGGAATAATCATGATGCTCATATTGTACTTCTTAAATGTTTATACATTTATACATGTTGGAATAGGACCCAGAGATACATTCTTTAAAAGTATATATTTTATAAATAAATTCTCATGAATGAAAGTTATTCACGTAAACTAATAATCGCATGGGGCATCGATACCATTCACGATAGCATACCACTATTTATACACTGGGTGGTTCGAGTCCTGAATGCTGATTGGCTGAAAGTTGTGTTATATCAAACTGTATACCACGGGTATAACAAAACATATATATATATATTTTTTTACTGGTATAATTACGTTGGTAAGCAGTTTATAACAGCGGTAAGGCACCTCAGGAGGTTTGTGGTATATTGGCCAATATACCACACCTCCTTGGGCCTTAATGCTTAAATATACCACAGACTGTCTCTAACTGGTAATACAGACTGTGTTGTAGGTCTATAAACCCCTATATAGACTGTGTTGTGGGTCTATAGACCACTATATAGACTGTGTTGTCTGTCTATAAACCCCTATATAGACTGTGTTTTGGGTCTATAGACCACTATACAGACTGTGTTGTGGGTCTATAAACCCCTATATAGACTGTGTTGTGGGTCTATAGACCCCTATATAGACTGTGTTGTGGGTCTATAGACCACTATACAGACTGTGTTGTGGGTCTATAAACCCTATATAGACTGTGTTGTGGGTCTATAGACCACTATACAGACTGTGTTGTAGGTCTATAAACCCCTATATAGACTGTGTTGTGGGTCTATAGACCACTATATAGACTGTGTTGTGGGTCTATAGACCACTATACAGACTGTGTTGTAGGTCTATAAACCCCTATATAGACTGTGTTGTGGGTCTATAGACCCCTATATAGACTGTGTTGTGGGTCTATAGACCACTATACAGACTGTGTTGTGGGTCTATAAACCCCTATATAGACTGTGTTGTGGGTCTATAGACCACTATACAGACTGTGTTGTAGGTCTATAAACCCCTATATAGACTGTGTTGTGGGTCTATAGACCACTATATAGACTGTGTTGTGGGTCTATAGACCACTATACAGACTGTGTTGTAGGTCTATAAACCCCTATATAGACTGTGTTGCCTGTCTATAAACCCCTATATAGACTGTGTTGTGGGTCTATAAACCCCTATATAGACTGTGTTGTGGGTCTATAAACCCCTATATAGACTGTGTTGTAGGTCTATAAACCCCTATATAGACTGTGTTGTAGGTCTATCAACCCCTATATAGACTGTGCTGTAGGTCTATAAACCCCTATAAAGACTGCAGTTCTAGTTAGGTCATCTCTAACTGGTAATATAGACTGTGTTGTATGAACTAGTTAGGTCATCTCTAACTGGTAATATAGACTGTGTTGTATGAACTAGTTAGGTCATCTCTAACTGGTAATATAGACTGTGTTTTATGAACTAGTTAGGTCATCTCTAACTGGTAATATAGACTGTGTTGTATGAACTAGTTAGGTCATCTCTAACTGGTAATATAGACTGTGGTGTATGAACTAGTTAGGTCATCTCTAACTGGTAATATAGACTGTGTTTTATGAACTAGTTAGGTCATCTCTAACTGGTAATATAGACTGTGTTGTATGAACTAGTTAGGTCATCTCTAACTGGTAATATAGACTGTGTTGTATGAACTAGTTAGGTCATCTCTAACTGGTAATATAGACTGTGTTGTATGAACTAGTTAGGTCATCTCTAACTGGTAATATAGACTGTGTTGTATGAACTAGTTAGGTCATCTCTAACTGGTAATATAGACTGTGTTGTATGAACTAGTTAGGTCATCTCTAACTGGTAATATAGACTGTGTTTTATGAACTAGTTAGGTCATCTCTAACTGGTAATATAGACTGTGTTGTATGAACTAGTTAGGTCATCTCTAACTGGTAATATAGACTGTGTTGTATGAACTAGTTAGGTCATCTCTAACTGGTAATATAGACTGTGGTGTATGAACTAGTTAGGTCAGAGAAGGACTGTCTTTCTGTCCTTGTCCTGCTTTCTGCTAGCGTGTGACTGAGAGGGAGGAGGGAGGAGGAGGGAGGAGAGGGAGAGAAAGTCAGAGAAGGGGATATGAGAATGAGTGTGTGTTTGAGGTAACACTATCTTGTTGGGTATCACTATCGTGTTGGGTATCACTATCTTGTCTCTCTCTCTACCCTCTCTCTCTACCCTCTCTCTCTACCCTCTCTCTCTACCCTCTCTCTCTACCCTCTCTCTACCCTCTCTCTCTACCCTCTCTCTCTCTCTACACTCTCTCTACCCTCTCTCTCTACCCTCTCTCTCTACCCCTCTCTCTCTCTACCCTCTCTCTCTACCCTCTCTCTCTACCCTCTCTCTCTACCCTCTCTCTTGGCCCAGTTAGGAAGAAAGTGGAAGGGCATCAAGTCAGTGAAACTAACCCTCTCAGCCACTCCTGTACTGAGAATCTTGGAATCATGTAATGAGCAGTCCTTTACCCCTCCTCACCCCCTCCCCCATCTCCTTACCCTTCCTCCCCCTTTCCTCCCCAGCCCTCAGGCTTCAGTCCAATTAGCCTGTTGCAGCTAACGAGGATGAAATAAGATTTGGTCACCCAGCCGATCAGTGGTCAGCCAGCCACAGTCACCACACACACACACACACACACACACACACACACACACACACACACACACACACACACACACACACACACACACACACACACACACACACACACACACACACACACAATAGCACACACACACACACACACACACACACACACACACACACACACACACACACACACACACACACACACACACACACACACACACACACACACACACACACACACACACACACACAGCACACACACACACACACACACACACACACACACACACACACACACACACACACACACACACACACACAACAGCACACACACACACACACACACACACACACACACACACAATAGCACACACACACACACACACACACACACACACACACACAATAACACACACACACACACAATAGCACACACACACCACTGAACGACAAAGGGAGGAGCAACAGAGAAAGAGAGAGAAAAAAACAGAGCAAACTAGTATGCTATTTGGCCCTAAACAGAGAGGACACAGTGGCAGAATACCTGACCACTGTGACTGACCCTAAACAGAGAGGACACAATGGCAGAATACCTGACCTCTGTGACTGACCCAAACAGAGAGTGGCAGAATACCTGACCACTGTGACTGACCCTAAACAGAGAGTGGCAGAATACCTGACCACTGTGACTGACCCTAAACAGAGAGGACACAGTGGCAGAATACCTGACCACTGTGACTGGCCCTAAACAGAGAGTGGCAGAATACCTGACCACTGTGACTGACCCTAAACAGAGAGGACACAGTGGCAGAATACCTGACCACTGTGACTGACCCTAAACAGAGAGTACACAGCGGCAGAATACCTGACCACTGTGACTGACCCTAAACAGAGAGTACACAGAGGCAGAATACCTGACCACTGTGACTGACCCTAAACAGAGAGTACACAGTGGCAGAATACCTGACCACTGTGACTGACCCTAAACAGAGAGTACACAGTGGCAGAATACCTGACCACTGTGACTGACCCTAAACAGAGAGGACACAGTGGCAGAATACCTGACCACTGTGACTGACCCAAAAAGAGAGGACACAGTGGCAGAATACCTGACCACTGTGACTGACCCTAAACAGAGAGGACACAGTGGCAGAATACCTGACCACTGTGACTGACCCTAAACAGAGGACACAGTGGCAGAATACCTGACCACTGTGACTGACCCTAAACAGAGAGGACACAGTGGCAGAATACCTGACCACTGTGACTGACCCAAAATTAAGGAAAGCTGTGACTATGTACAGACTCAGTGAGCTTAGCCTTGCTATTGAGAAAGGCCGCCGTAGGCAGACATGACTCTCAAGAGAAGACAGGCTATGTGCTCACTGCCCACAAAATGAGGTGGAAACTGAGCTGCACTTCCTAACCTCCTGCCCAATGTATGACCATATTAGAGAGACATATTTCCCTCAGATTACACAGATCCACAAAGAATTAGAAAACAAACCCAACTTTGATAAACTCCTACTTCCCTGTCTTTATTTCTCTTTCTGTCTGTTCCATCCTGTCCTGTCCCATCCTGTCCCATCCTGTCCCATCCTGTCCCATCATGTCCTGTTCCATCCTGTCCTGTCCCATCCTGTCCCATCATGTCCTGTTCCATCCTATCCTGTCCTATCCCATCCTGTCCCATCATGTCCTGTTCCATCCTATCCTGTCCTGTCCCATCCTGTCCTGTCCCATCCTATCCCATCCTGTCCTGTCCTGTCCCATCCTATCCTGTCCTGTCCCATCCTGTCCCATCCTGTCCCATCCTGTCCCATCCTGTCCTTTCCTGTCCTGTCCCATCCTGTCCCATCCCATCCTATCCCATCCTATCCTGTCCCATCCTATCCCATCCTGTCCTGTCCCATCCTGTCCTGTCCCATCCTGTCCTGTCCCATCCTGTCCCATCCCATCCTATCCCATCCTATCCTATCCCATCCTATCCCATCCTGTCCTGTCCCATCCTGTCCTGTCCCATCCTGTCCTGTCCCATCCTATCCCATCCTGTCCTGTCCCATCATGCTTCCTTGTCTATATGTCCCCATCAGAGACACATCAGTCTGGTCCCACCATGTCCCCAGGCTAGATGGAGACAGATAGTGACAGATTCAGTTGTCAGCCATCATCTGTCTGATCACTAACTCCAGCCGTACACTGGGAACCCTACACTGGGAACCCTGGGAACACTGGGAACCCTACACTGGGAACCCTACACTGGGAAGCCTACACTGGGAAGCCTACAATGGGAAGTCTACACTGGGAAGCCTACACAACGCTAGCTAACATACCATGGATGTGTTATACATTACCAACGCTAGCTAACATACCATGGATGTGTTAGACATTACCAACGCTAGCTAACATACCATGGATGTGTTATACATTACCAACGCTAGCTAACATACCATGGATGTGTTAGACATTACCAACGCTAGCTAACATACCATGGATGTGTTATACATTACCAACGCTAGGTAACATACCATGGATGTGTTATACATTACCAACGCTAGCTAACATACCATGGATGTGTTATACATTACCAACGCTAGCTAATATACCATGGATGTGTTATACATTACCAACGCTAGCTAACATACCATGGATGTGTTATACATTACCAACGCTAGCTAACATACCATGGATGTGTTATACATTACCAACGCTAGCTAACATACCATGGATGTGTTATACATTACCAACGCTAGCTAACATACCATGGATGTGTTATACATTACCAACGCTAGCTAACATACCATGGATGTGTTATACATTACCAACGCTAGCTAACATACCATGGATGTGTTAGACATTACCAACGCTAGCTAATATACCATGGATGTGTTAGACATTACCAACGCTAGGTAACATACCATGGATGTGTTAGACATTACCAACGCTAGCTAACATACCATATACTGTATTAGATTTGGTTTAATTGAGCTGTGACTGTGTGTGTGTCTCTGTGTGTGTCTCTGTGTGTGTCTCTGTGTGTGTGTGTGTGTGTGTGTGTGTGTGTGTGTGTGTGTGTGTGTGTGTGTGTGTGTGTGTTTGAGTACGGTTGACTGAAGTGAACTGCATAGGGGCAACGCCCCACACACACACAGGGAAGAATGAGACAAAACAAAATCTTTACCGCTTTCCAGAATGAGCCATGTTAACACCTCCCTGACACACACACACACACACACACACACACACACACACACACACACACACACACACACACACACACACACACACACACACACACACACACACACACACACACACACACACACACACACACACACACACACACACACACACACACACACACACACACACACACACACACACAGAGACCCAGTGGAGGGGAACAGAAATGTGTTGGAGGGGAAGTTAGCGTGTTGGAGGGGAAGTTAGCGTGTTGGAGGGGAAGTTAGCGTGTTGGAGGGGAAGTTAGTGTGTCTGATCGCATAACCTTCACATTGTTTTGGTTGTTGTTTACAGACTAACATAAAAAGATCAGGAAATGAAGAGAGAGAGGGGGAGAGAGGGAGAGAGAGGGGGAGAGAGTGGGTGAGGGAGAGAGAGGGAGAGAGAGGGAGAGAGGGAGAGAGGGAGAGAGGGGGAGAGAGGGGAGAGAGGGGGAGAGAGGAGGGGGGGGAGAGAGAGGGGGAGAGAGAGGGAGAGAGAGGGGGAGATAGTGGGTGAGAGGGGGTGAGGGAGAGAGGGGGTGAGGGAGGATGGGGAGAGGGAGAGAGGGAAGGAGAGACAGGGAGAGGGGGAGACAGAAGATAAGGAAATGAAGAGAGAGAGGGGGAGAGAGAGTGGGTGAGGGAGAGAGGGAGAGAGTGGGTGAGAGAGAGGGAGAGAGTGGGTGAGGGAGAGAGGGAGAGAGTGGGTGAGAGAGAGGGGGAGAGAGAGGGGGAGAGAGAGGGGGAGAGAGAGGTGGGGAGGAGGGGAGACAGAGAGAAGGGGAGACAGAGAGAGGGGGAGAGAGAGGTGGGGAGGAGGGGAGACAGAGAGAAGGGGAGACAGAGAGAGGGGGAGAGAGAGGGGGAGAGAGAGGGGGAGAGAGAGGTGGGGAGGAGGGGAGACAGAGAGAAGGGGAGACAGAGAGAGGGGGAGAGAGAGGTGGGGAGGAGGGGAGACAGAGAGAAGGGGAGACAGAGAGAGCGGGGAGAGAGAGGCGGGGAGAGAGACAAGGGGAGAGAGAGAGGAGGGGAGAGAGAGGCAGGGTGAGGAGAGGAGGGGAGTGAGCGAAGGGGAGAGAGACAAGGGGAGAGAGAAAATGGGAGACAGAGAGAGCGGGGAGAGAGAGGCGGTGAGGAGGGGAGAGAGGCAGGGTGAGGAGAGGAGGTGAGAGAGAGAGAGAGGCATGGTGGGGAGAGTACAAACCCTACTGTAGTGACTCTAAACCCTACTGTAGTGACTCTAAGCCCTACTGTAGTGACTCTAAACCTTACCAAGTCACTCCAACCCTACTGTAGTGACTCTAAATCCTACCAAGTCACTCAAACCCTACTGTAGTGACTCTAATCCCTACTGTAGTGACTCTAAGCCCTACTGTAGTGACTCTAAACCTTACCAAGTCACTCCAACCCTACTGTAGTGACTCTAATCCCTACTGTAGTGACTCTAAGCCCTACTGTAGTGACTCTAAACCTTACCAAGTCACTCCAACCCTACTGTAGTGACTCTAAATCCTACCAAGTCACTCAAACCCTACTGTAGTGACTCTAATCCCTACTGTAGTGACTCTAAGCCCTACCAAGTCACTCAAACCCCTACTGTAGTGACTCTAAACCCTACCTAGTCACTCAAACCCTACTGTGGTGACTCTAATCCCTACTGTAGTGACTCTAAGCCCTACCAAGTCACTCAAACCCCTACTGTAGTGACTCTAAGCCCTACTGTAGTGACTCTAAGCCCTACCAAGTCACTCAAACCCTACTGTAGTGACTCTAATCCCTACTGTAGTGACTCTAAGCCCTACCAAGTCACTCAAACCCCTACTGTAGTGATTCTAAGCCCTACTGTAGTGACTCTAAACCTTACCAAGTCACTCCAACCCTACTGTAGTGACTCTAAACCCTACCAAGTCACTCCAACCCTACTGTAGTGACTCTAAACCCTACTGTAGTGACTCTAAACCCTACCAAGTCACTATAACCCTACTGTAGTGACTCTAAACCCTACCAAGTCACTCCAAACCCTACTGTAGTAACTCTAAACCCTACCAAGTCACTCCAACCCATACTGTAGTAACTCTAAACCCTACCAAGTCACTCCAACCCCTACTGTAGTGACTCTAAACCCTACCAAGTCACTCCAACCCTACTGTAGTGACTCTAAGCCCTACCAAGTCACTCAAACCCCTACTGTAGTGATTCTAAGCCCTACTGTAGTGACTCTAAACCTTACCAAGTCACTCCAACCCTACTGTAGTGACTCTAAACCCTACCAAGTCACTCCAACCCTACTGTAGTGACTCTAAACCCTACTGTAGTGACTCTAAACCCTACCAAGTCACTATAACCCTACTGTAGTGACTCTAAACCCTACCAAGTCACTCCAAAACCTACTGTAGTAACTCTAAACCCTACCAAGTCACTCCAACCCATACTGTAGTAACTCTAAACCCTACCAAGTCACTCCAACCCCTACTGTAGTGACTCTAAACCCTACCAAGTCACTCCAACCCTACTGTAGTGACTCTAAGCCCTACCAAGTCACTCAAACCCCTACTGTAGTGATTCTAAGCCCTACTGTAGTGACTCTAAACCTTACCAAGTCACTCCAACCCTACTGTAGTGACTCTAAACCCTACCAAGTCACTCCAACCCCACTGTAGTGACTCTAAACCCTACTGTAGTGACTCTAAACCCTACCAAGTCACTTGACCCTGCTGTAGTGACTCTAAACCCTACCAAGTCACTCAAACCCCTACTGTAGTGACTCTAAACCTTACCAGGTCACTCCAACCCTAGTGTAGTGAACCTGTAGTCCCAAATGACAGCCATCTGATGCCCGTCTGGTGTAGTGTGAACAGAGATGTTATGTGCTGAATGAAGATCCCCTCTGGGCATGATTAGGAGGTTTTAACACCTATATATATATATATAAGACTGACTGAGTGCAGTGTAAAATCTTAATATAACTGTCCACCTATCATCTCCATGTCCTATATACATAAAAAACACACACACACACACACACACACACACACACACACACACACACACACACACACACACACACACACACACACACACACACACACACACACACACACACACACACACACACACACACACACACACACACACACACACACACACACACACACACACACAGTCCCCGGTGAGTCTGCTTCTCAAAGACTTCCTGAAATACTCTCCGCCTGCTTTTCCCAGGGGGCATTGCAAGGAGAGAGCTGTGATTATTCTACTGGTTGGGTGGGACGATGGAAATAGGTTTGTCTGTGTGTGTGTGTGTGTGTGTGTGTGTGTGTGTGTGTGTGTGTGTGTGTGCGTGTGTGTGTGTATGTCAGTGTGTGTGTGTGTGCGTGTGCGTGCGTGTGTGTGTGTGTGTGTTTTTTGAGGTCGGGTTGTTTCGGTTTGATTATTAAAACATAAACATTTTATTCAATTTCTACGATTCTATTTAACTTTTATTTAACTGAGTTTTTCTGGGTAAGTCTCTGAGTGATTACAGCTGTGAGTGTTTCTGGGTAAGTCTCTGAGAGTGATTACAGCTGTGAGTCTTTCTGGGTAAGTCTCTAAGAGCTTTGAGTCTTTCTGGGTAAGTCTCTAAGAGCTGTGAGTCTTTCTGGGTAAGTCTCTAAGAGCTGTGAGTCTTTCTGGGTAAGTCTCTAAGAGCTGTGAGTCTTACTGGGTAAGTCTCTAAGAGCTGTGAGTCTTACTGGGTAAGTCTCTAAGAGCTGTGAGTCTTTCTGGGTAAGTCTCTAAGAGCTGTGAGTCTTACTGGGTACGTCTCTAAGAGCTGTGAGTCTTACTGGGTAAGTCTCTAAGAGCTTTGAGTCTTTCTGGGTACGTCTCTAAGAGCTTTGAGTCTTTCTGGGTACGTCTCTGAGATTGATTACAGCTGTGAGTCTTTCTGGGTACGTCTCTAAGAGCTTTGAGTCTTTCTGGGTACGTCTCTAAGAGCTGTGAGTCTTTCTGGGTACGTCTCTAAGAGCTTTGAGTCTTTCTGGGTACGTCTCTAAGAGCTTTGAGTCTTTCTGGGTACGTCTCTAAGAGCTTTGAGTCTTTCTGGGTACGTCTCTAAGAGCTTTGAGTCTTTCTGGGTACGTCTCTAAGAGCTGTGAGTCTTTCTGGGTACGTCTCTAAGAGCTGTGAGTCTTTCTGGGTACGTCTCTAAGAGCGATTACAGCTTTGAGTCTTTCTGGGTACGTCTCTAAGAGCTTTGAGTCTTTCTGGGTACGTCTCTAAGAGCTTTGAGTCTTTCTGGGTAAGTCTCTAAGAGCTGTGAGTCTTACTGGGTAAGTTTCTAAGAGCTGTGAACTTACTGGGTACGTCTCTAAGAGCTGTGAGTCTTTCTGGGTAAGTCTCTAAGAGCTGTGAGTCTTACTGGGTAAGTTTCTAAGAGCTGTGAACTTACTGGGTACGTCTCTAAGAGCTTTGAGTCTTTCTGGGTACGTCTCTGAGATTGATTACAGCTGTGAGTCTTTCTGGGTACGTCTCTAAGAGCTTTGAGTCTTTCTGGGTACGTCTCTGAGAGCTTTGAGTCTTACTGGGTACGTCTCTAAGAGCTGTGAGTCTTTCTGGGTACGTCTCTAAGAGCTGTGAGTCTTTCTGGGTACGTCTCTAAGAGCTGTGAGTCTTTCTGGGTACGTCTCTAAGAGCTGTGAGTCTTTCTGGGTACGTCTCTAAGAGCTTTGAGTCTTTCTGGGTAAGTCTCTAAGAGCTTTGAGTCTTTCTGGGTAAGTCTCTAAGAGCTGTGAGTCTTACTGGGTACGTCTCTAAGAGCTGTGAGTCTTTCTGGGTACGTCTCTGAGATTGATTACAGCTGTGAGTCTTACTGGGTACGTCTCTAAGAGCGATTACAGCTTGGGGTCTTTCTGGGTACGTCTCTAAGAGCTTTGAGTCTTACTGGGTACGTCTCTAAGAGCTGTGAGTCTTTCTGGGTACGTCTCTAAGAGCTGTGAGTCTTTCTGGGTACGTCTCTAAGAGCTGTGAGTCTTTCTGGGTACGTCTCTAAGATTGATTACTGGGTACGTCTCTAAGATTGATTACGTCTCTGAGATTGATTACAGGGTACGTCTCTAAGAGCTTTGAGTCTTTCTGGGTACGTCTCTAAGAGCTTTGAGTCTTTCTGGGTACGTCTCTAAGAGCTTTGAGTCTTTCTGGGTAAGTCTCTAAGAGGTGTGAGTCTTACTGGGTAAGTTTCTAAGAGCTGTGAACTTACTGGGTACGTCTCTAAGAGCTGTGAGTCTTACTGGGTACGTCTCTAAGAGCTGTGAGTCTTACTGGGTACGTCTCTAAGAGCTGTGAGTCTTACTGGGTACGTCTCTAAGAGCTGTGAGTCTTACTGGGTACGTCTCTAAGAGCTGTGAGTCTTACTGGGTACGTCTCTAAGAGCTGTGAGTCTTACTGGGTACGTCTCTAAGAGCTGTGAGTCTTACTGGGTACGTCTCTAAGAGCTGTGAGTCTTTCTGGGTAAGTCTTTCCACACCTGGATTGTACAATATTTACAAATTATTCTCTTTAAATATCTTCAAGTTCTGTCCAGTTGGTTATTGATCGTTGCTCGACAGCCATTTTCAAGTATTGCAATAGATTTTCAAGACGATTTTCAAGTGCAACTCCAGTGTAGATTTGGCCTTGGTGTTTTAGGTTATTGTCCTGCTGAAAGGTGAATTCATCTCCCAGTGTCTGGTGGAAAGCAGACTGAACCAGGTTTTCCTCTAGGAGTTTGTCTGTGCTGAGCTCTATTCTGTTTATTTTTGTCCCCCCCAAAAAACACCTTTACCGATGACAACTAGACCCAGTGGTAGTCAGCGATGTGTTGGATTTATCCCAAACATAATGCTTTGTATTCAGGACACAAGCTTCATGTTTCTGCAGTGTGACTTTAGTGCCTTGTTGCAAACAGGATGCATGTTTTATTCTGTACAGGCTTCCTCCTTTTCACACTACCCTACACTACACTACACTATACTACACTACCCTAC
>NW_024609142.1:0-17500 GCF_018296145.1 Oncorhynchus tshawytscha
AGAAAGATGTAGTGTTGTGATAGTTGAATGCCTCTGGACCAAAGCATTAATATCCAATTAATCTGTGCCCATGTCAGTATCAGATTACCCAGCAGGCTGTTAAAGACCGTCTCCCCCAGTCACTAATCACCTGCTGGGGGAGAGATCAACACAACACACCTCACCCCTGATGACATGGGGCTGTTAAAGACTCCCTCGGTCCCTACCCCCCCCCCACCCTTGATGACATGAGGCTGTTAAAGACTCTCTCTGCCCCCCCCGTTTAAGGTAAAATAAGGGGACATGCGGCCCTCCAGTTGCCCATCCCTGGTATGGACATACCATTAGGTAGGAGAGGCAAATGCCTCAGGCCTTGTATCATCAACGGGCCTCAAGAGCAGGGCAGGGTACTGGGTGGAGGACAGCTAGATCAGTGACCTAGTTTCAGTGACCTAGGTTCAGGGCATGGTACTGGGTGGAGGACAGCTAGATCAGTGACCTAGGTTCAGGGCAGGGTACTGGGTGGAGGACAGCTAGATCAGTGACCTAGTTTCAGTGACCTAGGTTCAGGGCAGGGTACTGGGTGGAGGACAGCTAGATCAGTGACCTAGGTTCAGTGACCTAGGTTCAGGGCAGGGTACTGGGTGGTGGACAGCTAGATCAGTGACCTAGTTTCAGTGACCTAGGTTCAGGGCAGGGTACTGGGTGGAGGACAGCTAGATCAGTGACCTAGGTTCAGTGACCTAGGTTCAGGGCAGGGTACTGGGTGGTGGACAGCTAGATCAGTGACCTAGGTTCAGTGACCTAGGTTCAGGGCAGGGTACTGGGTGGTGGACAGCTAGATCAGTGACCTAGGTTCAGGGCAGGGTACTGGGTGGTGGACAGCTAGATTAGTGACCTAGGTTCAGGGCAGGGTATTGAGTGGAGGACAGCTAGATCAGTGACCTAGGTTCAGGGCAGGGTACTGGGTGGTGGACAGCTAGATCAGTGACCTAGGTTCAGGGCAGGGTACTGGGTGGAGGACAGCTAGATCAGTGACTCAGTTTCAGTGACCAGTTCAGGCAGGGTACTGGGTGGAGGACAGCTGATCGGTGACCTTGGTTCAGGGCAGGGTACTGGGTGATATTACTGATCAGTGACTCAGGTTCAGGGCAGGGTACTGAGTGGAGGACAGCTAGATCAGTGACATAGGTTCAGGGCAGGTACTTGGGTGGAGGGGACAGCTAGATCAGTGACCTAGGTTCAGGGCAGGGTACTGGGTGGTGGACAGTGACAAAGGTTGAGGGCAATGTACTGGGTGGAGACCAGCTAGATCAGTGACCTAGGTTCAGGCAGGGTACTGGGTGGATCAGTGACCTAGGTTCAGGGCAGAGTAGGTGGACAGCTAGATCAGTGACCTAGGTTCCAGGGCAGGTACTGGGTGGTGGACAGCTAGATCAGTGACCTAGGTTCAGGGCAGGGTACTGGGTGGAGGACAGCGATCAGTGACCAGGTTCAGGGGCAGGGTACTGGGTGGTGGGCAACTAGATCAGTGACTAGGTTCAGGGCAGGGTACTGGGTGGTGGACAGCTAGAACCCCTCTTTCCCCATCTCCCCTCTCCTTTCTCCCCTCTCCTACCTCCCTGTCTCCCCCTCTCCTACCTCCCCCTCCACTGAGGAGACACACTGAGGAGACAAAGAATACTGTTGTCTTTTATGTTACCAGGAAACACACAGACCATCACTCTCTACTTGTCTGACCGGAGTAACACATCATTACTTCAGGAAGTAGGAGAGATGGAACCAGAGACGAGTGGAAATGGATGGATGGAGATATTAAAGATGACATCTCTCCAATTCACCCTGTTTTCCTCCAATCATGGGCTGCATCTCCTCCCCTCCACCAATAGGCTGCATCTCCATCCCCTCCACCCCTCCACCAATAGGATGCTCTCCTCCCCTCCACCAATAGGCCGCATCTCCTCCTCCACCAATCTGCCTCCCCTCCACCAATAGGATGCTTCTTCTCCTGAACCCTCCACCAATAGGATGCATCTCCTCCCCTCCACCAATAGGCTGCATGTCCTCCCTCCACCAATAGGCTGCATGTCCTCCTCCACCAATAGGCTGCATCTCCTCCACCAATAGGCCATCTCCACCAATAGGCTGCATCTCCTCCCCTCCCCAATAGGCTGCATCTCCTCCCCTCCACCAATAGGATGCATCTCCTCCCCTCCACCAATAGGCTGCATCTGCATCTCCCCTCCACCAATAGGATGCATCTCCTCCTCCACCAATAGGATGCATCTCCACCCTCCACCAATAGGCTGCATCTCCTCCCCTCCACCTGCATCTCCCCTCCACCAGGCTGCATCTCCACTTCCACCAATAGGCTGCATCTCCACCCCTCCACCAATATGCATGCATGTCCTCCCTCCACCTGTCTGTTGGGCTGCATCTCCTCCTCCACCAATACTGCATCTCCCTCCCCTTTGTCTTCACCAGATGCATCTCTCCTAATTATCTCCTCTCCTCCACCATGATAACATCCATTACCCAGATACCTCCTCCTCCACCATGCTCCACCTGCATCTCCTCCTCCACCAATAGATGCATCTCCACCCCTCCACCAATAGCATCTCCACTCCCTCCACCAAGAGGATGCATCTCCACCCCTCAAATGCATCTCCCCTCCCCTCCACCAATACTATTCCTCCCCTATAGTGCACTGCTTTTGCATCTCCTCCTCCACCAATAGGATCTCCTCCTCCACCCATCTCCTCCCCTCCACCAATGATGCATGCGTCTGTCTTTAAGTGCTCATTTGTCTTCATGCAGATGAACATAGATAAATCCATTAGCATGGTTTACAAAGACAATAAGTGCCATTTTGGTGCTGTTTAACAGCAGTGCACTAACTACGGAATAGGGTGCCCTAAGGAGCCCTAAACAGCCTTGTAATACTACTGATGGGCTTAAACACAGTAATGAAGAAACACCAGGGATGGAGGAAGGGAGGAAGAGGGGAAGGAAGAGGAGGGGGAGGAGGAAGGGAGGGGGGAGGAGGGGGAAGAAGGAAAGGATGCAAGGGGGGGAAGAGGAGGGGGGGAGGGGGAAGAGGGGAGGGGGAGAGGAGGAGGGGGAAGAGGTGGGGGGGAGGGGGAAGAGGAGGGGGAGAGGGAGGAGTGAGGGGGGAAGAGGAGGGGGGGAGGGGGCGGGAAGGGGGAGGAAGAGGAGGGGTGGGGAAGAGGAGGGACAAGGGGGAGGGGGAGGAAGAGTGGTGGGGGAAGAGGAGGGGGAGGAAAGAGGGGCGGGAAGAGGAAGATACAAGGGAGAGGGGGAAGAAGGGGGAAGAGGAGGGGGAGAGGAGGGGGGAGGCAGAGGAGGAGGGGGGAAGAGGGGGAAGAGGAGGGGAGGCAGAGAGGAGGGGGAGAAGGGGAAGAGGAGGAAGAGGCAAGGGGGAGGAAGAGGCGAGTATAATCACCATGGGACCACGCAGCCGTCATACTGCTCAGGAAAAGGAGACGCATTCTGTCTCTAGAGATTAACATACTTTGGTGCGAAAAGTGCAAACCGATCCCAGAACAACAGCAAAGGACATTGTGAAGATGCTGAAGGAAACAGGTACAAAGTATCTATATCCACAGTAAAACAAGTCCTATATCGAACCTCATTACCCTGAAAGGCCGCTCAGCAAGGAAGAAGCCACTGCTCCAAAACCGCCATAAAAGCCAGACTACAGTTTGCTACTACACATGGGGACAAGATCATACTATTTGAAGAAATGTCCTCTGGTCTGATGAAATAAAAATATAACTGTTTGGCCATAATGACCATCGTTATGTTTGGAGGGAAAAGGGGAGGCTTACAAGCTGAAGAACACCATCCCAACCGTAAAGCACAGAGTTAAAGCTGGTCGCAAATGGGTTCAAAGTGGACTTTGACCTCAAGCATAATTCCAAAGTTGTGGAAAAAATGGCTTAAGGACAACAAAGTCAAGGTATTTGGAGTGGTCATCAAGCCTGACCTCAATCCTAATTACTAATTGAGTTTATGTAAAACTTCTGGCCCACTGAGAACGTGATGAAATAAATAAAAGCTGAAATAAATCACTCTCTCTACTATTATTCTGACATTTCACATTCTGAAAATAAAGTGGTGATCTAACGACCTAAGACAGGTATTTTTACTAGGATTAAATGTCATGAATTGTGAAAAACGTAGTTTAAGTGTATTTGGCTAAGGTGTATGTAAACCTCTGACTTCAACTGTTTATCCTGTTGTATTTAACTCTGTGGATATACATACAAACACTACCGTTCAACAGTTTGGGGTCACGTAGAAATGTCCCTGTTTTTGTATATTAAAATAACATCAAATTGATCAGAAATACAGTGTAGACATTGTTAATGTTGTAAATGACTTGTAGCTGGAAACGGCTGATTTGTAATGGAATATCTACATAGCAACCATCACTCCTGTGTTCCAATGGCACGTTGTGTTAGCTCATCCAAGTTTATCATTTAAAAAAAGCTAATTGATCATTAGAAAACCCTTTTTGCAATTATGTTAGCACAGCTGAAAACTGTTGTTCTGATTAAAGAAGCAATAAAACTGGCCTTCTTTAGACGAGTTGAGTATCTGGAGCATCAGCATTTGTGGGTTTGATTACAGGCTCAAATGACCAGAAACAAAGACCTTTCTTCTGAAACTCATCAGTCTATTCTTGTTCTGAGAAATGAAGGCTGTTCCATGAGAGAAATTGCCAAGAAACAACTTAAGATCTCGTACTACTAGTACACTTAACTCGCTGTGTACTACTCCGTCACAGAACAGCGCAAACTGGCTCTAACCAAAATAGAAAGAGGAGTGGGAGGCCCCGGTGCACAACTGAGCAAGAGGACAAGTACATTAGTGTGTCTCGTTTGAGAAACAGACGCCTCTGAAGTCCTCAACTGGCGGCTTCATTATATAAATAGTACTGGAAAAACATACACCGGAGTCGCCTCTTCACTGTTGACGTTGAGACTGGGGTTTGCTGGTACTATTTAATGAAGCTGCCAGTGATGACTTGTGAGGGGTCTGTTTCTCAAACTAGAAGGATCTATGTGGAAGTAGAAGCTGAATCCGGGATAAACCCAGTTAGGAGCTGAATCAGGGATAAACCCAGTTAGGAGCTGAATCAGGGATAAACCCAGTTAGAGCTGAATCAGGGGATAAACCCAGTTAGGAGCTGAATCCAGGATAAACCCAGTTAGGAGCTGAATCAGGGATAAACCCAGTTAGGAGCTGAATCAGGGATAAACCCAGTTAGGAGCTGAATCAGGGATAAACCCAGTTAGGAGCTGAATCAGGGATAAACCCAGTTAGGAGCTATGTAGAAGTAGAAGCTGAATAAGGGATAAACCCAGTTAGAGCTGAATCAGGGATAAACCCAGTTAGAGCTATGTAGAAGTAGAAGCTGAATAAGGATAAACCCAGTTAGGAGCTGAATCAGGGATAAACCCAGTTAGAGCTATGTGGAAGTAGAAGCTGAATCAGGGATAAACCCAGTTAGGAGCTGAATCAGGGATAAACCCAGTTATGTGGGAGCTGAATCAGGGATAAACCCAGTTAGGAGCTGAATCAGGGATGAACCCAGTTAGGAGCTGAATCAGGGATGAACCCAGTTAGGAGCTGAATCAGGGATGAACCCAGTTAGGAGCTGAATCAGGGATAAACCCAGTTAGGAGCTGAACCCGGGATAAACCCAGTTAGGAGCTGAATCAGGGATAAACCCAGTTAGGATCTATGTGGAATTAGAAGCTGAATCCGGGATAAACAGAGATGATTTCATTCTTCTCTTCAAAGAAACTTGAAAAAAAGAGAGAAAAGTTCCCAAGGACTCACTGTTTCTGGCCCTGGCTGTA
This sequence comes from Oncorhynchus tshawytscha, assembly GCF_018296145.1. NCBI lineage: Eukaryota > Metazoa > Chordata > Actinopteri > Salmoniformes > Salmonidae > Oncorhynchus > Oncorhynchus tshawytscha. Next base: position 5,868 of record NW_024609142.1, read on the forward strand.
CTGTCCCCATAGAAGAGAAGAGTTGATATCTCAACGTGCAGAGAGGATTTCACCTGGGCAGATAGGCAGCAAATAGAATCAGGACAATGTCAACATGACGGTGCTACAAACCTCGGCCTGGATGTTGTAAAACAGCTTTACAATATTCTGCTCACACTTCTCCTTGGACAACGCCTGACCTAACATCTCAAAGCAAGCAAGTACTCTCTATTTACGATACATACAATTCCAACAGATTGGAGCCAAGGTCAGAGGTTATTGGAAGGGATTTTCAGCAACTTCCTTGTCAAACAATGGAGAAGACAGACTGTTATCAAACTGTCTCCGTCCACCTGAGCCTCACTTACGTTTCAAAGACTGACTTACTGTATTGTCTCCGCATCTCATCGTACAACATGTCCGTCTATGACCCATTCAAGCTCTACTCTCATCCCCTGGTTCATGTTGTCTCTGACCTTCAACAAGCTCTACTCTCATCCCCTGGTTCACGTGGTCTCTCACCTTCAACAAGCTCTACTCTCATCCCCTGGTTCATGTTGTCTCTGACCTTCAACAAGCTCTCCTATCATCCCCTGGTTCATGTTGTCTCTGACCTTCAACAAGCTCTACTCTCATCCCCTGGTTCATGTTGTCTCTCACCTTCAACAAGCTCTACTCTCATCCCCTGGTTCATGTTGTCTCTGACCTTCAACAAGCTCTACTATCATCCCCTGGTTCATGTTGTCTCTGACCTTCAACAAGCTCTACTCTCATCCCCTGGTTCACGTTGTCTCTGACCTTCAACATGCTCTACTATCTTCCCCTGGTTCATGTTGTCTCTGACCTTCAACAAGCTCTACTCTCATCCCCTGGTTCATGTGGTCTCTCACCTTCAACAAGCTCTACTATCATCCCCTGGTTCATGCTGTCTCTGACCTTCAACAAGCTCTACTATCATCCCCTGGTTCATGTTGTCTCTGACCTTCAACAAGCTCTACTCTCATCCCCTGGTTCATGTTGTCTCTGACCTTCAACAAGCTCTACTCTCATCCCCTGGTTCATGTGGTCTCTGACCTTCAACAAGCTCTACTATCATGGGGTTCAGGGTGTCCCTGACCTTCAACAAGCTCTACTATCATAGGGTAGGTTCATGTTGTCTCTGACCTTCAACAAGCTCTAGGGTATCCCCTGGTTCATGTTGTCTCTGACCTTCAACAAGCTCTAGTCTCATCCCCTGGTTCATGGTGTCTCTGACCTTCAACATGCTCTACTATCATCCCCTGGGGTTCATGTAGGGTCTCTGACCTTCAACAAGCTCTACTCTCATCCCCTGGTTCATGTTGTCTCTGACCTTCAACAAGCTTCAGTCTCATCCCCTGGATCAGAGTGGGGGGCAGAATGGGGTAAGGGGTGGCAGTCCCAGGGGGGCAGGGTGGGGTGGCAGTCGGGGGCAGGGTAACTGGGGGTGGGGGGCAGGGTCTGCTGGGGGCAGGGTGGGGTGGGGTGACAGTGGGGGCATTTTGGGGTGGGGGTGGCAATGGGGGGCAGGGTGGGGTCCCTGCCCAGGGTGGGGGTGGCAGTGGGGGCAGGGTGGGGTGGGGGCAGGGTGGGGTGGGGTGCAGGGTGGGGTGGGGTGGCAGTGGGGGCAGGGGTGGGGTGGGGGTGGCAGTGGGGGCAGACAGGGGTGGGGGTGCAGGGTGGGGTGGGGTGCAGGGTGGGGTGGGGGCATCCCCCTGGGTGGGGGTAGGGGGCAGGGTGGGGTGGGGGAGGGGCAGGGTGGGGTGCAGGGTAGGGTAGGGTAGGGTAGGGTAGGGTGGGGTGAACAGGGTGGGTAGGGCCAGGGTGGGGTGGCAGTGGGGGGGCAGGGTGGGGGTGGGGGCAGGGTGGGGGGTAGGGTGCAGGGTGGGGTGGCAGTGGGGTGCAGGGTGGGGTGGGGGGCAGTGTGGGGTGCAGGGTAGTCCTGACCCAGGGTAGGGTGGGGTAGGGGTGCAGGGTGGGGGTGCAGGGTGGGGTAGGGTGCAGGGTGGGGTGCAGGGTAGTCCTGGGGCAGAGTGTCTCATCTTCAGTCTCAATCCAGACTGTTGAACAAAGAGGACAGGCAGAATGGACAGTTTAAGAGCTGCCTCTCCCAGGAAAACAGAAGCATCAGGGGTCACTCAATCCCTCAGAAGAGCTACAGGCTAACTGGAGAATACAGCTACCACAATGTCTGCTGCCAGCCAGCCAGCCAGCTGACAGACGGACAGACAGAGGAAATCTATTTTAGTAATACCTGTATCTAATAAACATTTCCATTTCTGATTCTCCCGCCTGCCCACATCCCCCAGGTGAAATTAAATGTCATGGTTTAAGTGAGAGCTCTAATGTGGTGATGAGCTGCCGGCTGGCATCATCAAGCCACTAAAACCTCTTCCTGGCCCGTTATCTCATTCCCTGGACCCGATGGAGAGGGCAGACAGCTGGGGTACAGGAGCAGGGGAGAAGGCCACTAAAACCTCTTCCTGGCCCGTTATCTCATTCCCCTGGACCCGATGGAGAGGGCAGACCGCTGGGGTATAGGAGCAGGGAGAAGGCCACTAAAACCTCTTCCTGGCCCGGTATCTCATTCCCCTGGACCCGATGGAGAAGGCAGACAGCTGGGGTACAGGAGCAGGGGAGAAGGCCACTAAAACCTCTTCCTGGCCCGGTATCACATCCCCTGGACCTGATGGAGAGGGCAGACAGCTGGGGTACAGGAGCAGGGGAGAAGGCCACTAAAACCTCTTCCTGGCCCGTTATCTCATTCCCCTGGACCTGATGGAGAGGGCAGACAGCTGGGGTACAGGAGCAGGGGAGAAGGCCACTAAAACCCCTTCCTGGCCCAGTATCACATCCCCTGGACCTGATGGAGAGGGCAGACAGCTGGGGTACAGGAGCAGGGGAGAAGGCCACTAAAACCTCTTCAATTAATATTAATTTACCATTCATTTCCAAATGAACAAGGTTCTATCCAAGCCTGGATCTTTACAGTCGGGGAACATGGATGTTGGTTCTTTCATTCTTTTTAACAGCGGAATTGTGAATGAGAGATCAGTCTCAGTCGGTCTAGTCCTGACCCAGAAGAGATCAGGTGTTGTCTCAGTCTGTCTAGTCCTGACCCAGAAGAGATCAGGTGTTGTCTCAGTCTGTCTAGTCCTGACCCAGAAGAGAGCAGGTGTTGTCTCAGTCTGTCTAGTCCTGACCCAGAAGAGATCAGGTGTTGTCGCAGTCTGTCTAGTCCTGACCCAGAAGAGATCAGGTGTTGTCGCAGTCTGTCTAGTCCTGACCCAGAAGAGATCAGGTGTTGTCGCAGTCTGTCTACTCCTGACCCAGAAGAGATCAGGTGTTGTCGCAGTCTGTCTAGTCTTGACCCAGAAGAGATCAGGTGTTGTCGCAGTCTGTCTACTCCTGACCCAGAAGAGATCAGGTGTTGTCGCAGTCTGTCTACTCCTGACCCAGAAGAGATCAGGTGTTGTCGCAGTCTGTCTAGTCTTGACCCAGAAGAGATCAGGTGTTGTCGCAGTCTGTCTACTCCTGACCCAGAAGAGATCAGGTGTTGTCGCAGTCTGTCTACTCCTGACCCAGAAGAGATCAGGTGTTGTCGGTCTGTCTACTCCTGACCCAGAAGAGATCAGGTGTTGTCGCAGTCTGTCTAATCCTGACCCAGAAGAGATCAGGTGTTGTCGCAGTCTGTCTAGTCCTGACCCAGAAGAGATCAGGTGTTGTCGCAGTCTGTCTAGTCCTGACCCAGAAGAGATCAGGTGTTGTCGCAGTCTGTCTAGTCCTGACCCAGAAGAGATCAGGTGTTGTCGCAGTCTGTCTAGTCCTGACCCAGAAGAAATCAGGTGTTGTCGCAGTCTGTCTACTCCTGACCCAGAAGAGATCAGGTGTTGTCGCAGTCTGTCTAGTCTTGACCCAGAAGAGATCAGGTGTTGTCGCAGTCTGTCTACTCCTGACCCAGAAGAGATCAGGTGTTGTCGCAGTCTGTCTACTCCTGACCCAGAAGAGATCAGGTGTTGTCGCAGTCTGTCTACTCCTGACCCAGAAGAGATCAGGTGTTGTCGCAGTCTGTCTACTCCTGACCCAGAAGAGATCAGGTGTTGTCGCAGTCTGTCTAGTCTTGACCCAGAAGAGATCAGGTGTTGTTGCAGTCTGTCTAGTCCTGACCCAGAAGAGATCAGTCTCAGTCGGTCTAGTCCTGACCCAGAAGAGATCAGTCTCAGTCTGTCTAGTCCTGACCCAGAAGAGATCAGGTGTTGTCGCAGTCTGTCTACTCCTGACCCAGAAGAGATCAGGTGTTGTCGCAGTCTGTCTAGTCTTGACCCAGAAGAGATCAGGTGTTGTCGCAGTCTGTCTACTCCTGACCCAGAAGAGATCAGGTGTTGTCGCAGTCTGTCTAGTCTTGACCCAGAAGAGATCAGGTGTTGCCGCAGTCTGTCTACTCCTGACCCAGAAGAGATCAGGTGTTGTCACAGTCTGTCTAGTCCTGACCCAGAAGAGATCAGGTGTTGTCGCAGTCTGTCTAGTCCTGACCCAGAAGAGATCAGGTGTTGTCGCAGTCTGTCTAGTCCTGACCCAGAAGAGATCAGGTGTTGTCGCAGTCTGTCTAGTCCTGACCCAGAAGAGATCAGGTGTTGTCTCTATTCAATTCAAGGGCTTTATTGGCATGGGAAACATGTGTTAACATTGCCAAAGCAAGTGAGGTAGATAATACATAAAGTGAAATAAACAATAAAAATTAACAGTAAACATCACACATATAGAAGTTTCAAAACAATAAAGACATTACAAATGTCATATTATATATATATACAGTGTCTCTCAGTCTGTCTAGTTCTGATCCAGAATAGATCAGATGTTGTCTCTCAGTCTGTCTAGTTCTGACCCAGAATAGATCAGATGTTGTCTCTCAGTCTGTCTAGTTCTGACCCAGAATAGATCAGATGTTGTCTCTCAGTCTGTCTAGTTCTGACCCAGAATAGATCAGGCCTCGTCTCAGTCTGTCTAGTTCTGACCCAGAATAGATCAGATGTTGTCTCTCAGTCTGTCTAGTTCTGATCCAGAATAGACCAGGCCTCGTCTCAGTCTGTCTAGTTCTGATCCAAAATAGATCAGGCCTTGTCTCTCAGTCAGAGTTCTTTAACAGTAAATTCCCAGCTACAACATGAAATAGTTTCATTTCCTCCTCCTCCTCTCGTCTCCTCCTCTCCTTCCCTCTCTCTCTCTCTGTAACCCCTGGCCTTCTCTAAGGGCTCTGCCTTTATCTATTGACAGTCATTATTTCTAAGTGTTTCTCCAGAGTCTGTCAGTCTGTGGAGGATCACAGAGCCAGAGGCACATCTTCTGAGGGGCTGACAGACGACATGTCAGCGTTCTCTAAGGGCTCTCTCTCCCTCAGTGTGTTGTCTTGTTGGTTTGTTTAGCGTCTTCTTCATCTCTCCGTCTCTCCGAGGACTACTGCTACACTTAACCGGCTAAGTCACACACACACGCTACACTTAACCATCTCTCCTTCCTTTCATAGGTTGTCAGATCTCCCAGCTCTCTCTGGGACAGAAACAAACGTCTGATCAGGCGTAAAGGACAGCTAAATGTCCACACACACTAACAGAAATAGTGCAGAGCTGATATCCCCTAGAGAGGCTCCACTAGTAAAGGTACAGGAGGAAGGAAACGTGTCATGTTGAAAATATGAAATATCACCACGGCCTCCGAACTGGAATTACCACACACACACACACACACACACACACACACACACACACACACACACACACACACACACACACACACACACACACACACAGTCTACAGTACAGTGGTATGTAACAACCTGCTGAAAACACACCCAGGATATGACATCACTGTGGTAAGAACACACTGAGGAGTCACACTGAGGAGTCACACTGAGGAGTCACACTGAGGAGACACACCGAGGAGTCACACTGAGGAGTCACACTGAGGAGTCACACTGAGGAGTCACACTGAGGAGTCACACTGAGGAGTCACACTGAGGAGTCACACTGAGGAGACACACTGAGGAGACACACTGAGGAGTCACACTGAGGAGTCACACTGAGGAGTCACACTGAGGAGTCACACTGAGGAGTCACACTGAGGAGACACAAAGAGGAGACACACTGAGGAGTCACACTGAGGAGTCACACTGAGGAGACACACTGAGGAGACACACTGAGGAGACACACTGAGGAGACACACTGAGGAGACACACTGAGGAGACACACTGAGGAGACACACTGAGGAGACACACTGAGGAGACACACTGAGGAGTCACACTGAGGAGTCACACTGAGGAGACACACTGAGGAGTCACACTGAGGAGTCACACTGAGGAGTCACACTGAGGAGACACACTGAGGAGACACACTGAGGAGTCACACTGAGGAGTCACACTGAGGAGACACACTGAGGAGACACACTGAGGAGACACACTGAGGAGACACACTGAGGAGTCACACTGAGGAGTCACACTGAGGAGACACACTGAGGAGTCACACTGAGGAGTCACACTGAGGAGTCACACTGAGGAGACACACTGAGGAGACACACTGAGGAGTCACACTGAGGAGTCACACTGAGGAGACACACTGAGGAGACACACTGAGGAGACACACTGAGGAGACACACTGAGGAGACACACTGAGGAGACACACTGAGGAGTCACACTGAGGAGTCACACTGAGGAGACACACTGAGGAGTCACACTGAGGAGTCACACTGAGGAGTCACACTGAGGAGTCACACTGAGGAGTCACACTGAGGAGACACACTGAGGAGACACACTGAGGAGACACACTGAGGAGTCACACTGAGGAGACACACTGAGGAGACACACTGAGGAGACACACTGAGGAGACACACTGAGGAGACACACTGAGGAGACACACTGAGGAGTCACACCGAGGAGTCACACCGAGGAGTCACACCGAGGAGACACACCGAGGAGACACACCGAGGAGACACACCGAGGAGATACACCGAGGAGTCAAAGAATACTGTTGTCTTTTATGTTACCAGGGAAACACACAGACCATCACTCTCTACTTGTCTGACCGGAGTAACACATCATTACTTCAGGAAGTAGGAGAGATGGAACCAGAGACGAGTGGAAATGGATGGATGGAGATATTAAAGATGACCTGGACCTGCCAGAACCACCCACAGCACATGGCCTACAGCAGAGCCTGGACCTGCCAGTACCACCCACACCACATGACCTACAGCAGAGCCTGGACCTGCCAGAACCACCCACACCACATGGCCTACAGCAGAGCCTGGACCTTCCAGAACCACCCACACCACATGGCCTACAGCAGAGCCTGGACCTGCCAGAACCACCCACACCACATGGCCTACAGCAGAGCCTGGACCTGCCAGAACCACCCACACCACATGGCCTACAGCAGAGCCTGGACCTGCCAGTACCACCCACAGCACATGGCCTACAGCAGAGCCTGGACCTGCCAGAACCACCCACACCACATGACCTACAGCAGAGCCTGGACCTGCCAGAACCACCCACACCACATGACCTACAGCAGAGCCTGGACCTGCCAGAACCACCCACACCACATGACCTACAGCAGAGCCTGGACCTGCCAGAACCACCCACAGCACATGGCCTACAGCAGAGCCTGGACCTGCCAGTACCACCCACACCACATGGCCTACAGCAGAGCCTGGACCTGCCAGAACCACCCACACCACATGACCTACAGCAGAGCCTGGACCTGCCAGTACCACCCACACCACATGACCTACAGCAGAGCCTGGACCTGCTAGAACCACCCACACCACATGGCCTACAGCAGAGCCTGGACCTGCCAGTACCACCCACACCACATGGCCTACAGCAGAGCCTGGACCTGCTAGAGAAGTACTTCCAGACCTGGGCCCTGGCAGTAAACTCCAAAAATACTGAAATAATGATTTTCCAGAGAAGATCCAGATCTCAGGGATTTAGACCAAAGTTCTCAATTGGTACAAAATATATAGAGAACTGTACACACTACAATTACTGAGGTTTAAATATATAGAGTACTGTACACACTACAACTACTGAGGTTTAAATATATAGAGTACTGTACACACTACAATTACTGAGGTTTAAATATATAGAGTACTGTACACACTACAATTACTGAGGTTTAAATATATAGAGTACTGTACACACTACAATTACTGAGGTTTAAATATATAGAGTACTGTACTGTACACACTACAATTACTGAGGTTTAAATATATAGAGTACTGTACACACTACAATTACTGAGGTTTAAATATATAGAGTACTGTACACACTACAATTACTGAGGTTTAAATATATAGAGTACTGTACACACTACAATTACTGAGGTTTAAATATATAGAGTACTGTACACACTACAAGTACTGAGGTTAAATATATAGAGTACTGTACACACTACAATTACTGAGGTTTAAATATATAGAGTACTGTACACACTACAATTACTGAGGTTAAATATATAGAGTACTGTACACACTACAATTACTGAGGTTTAAATATATAGAGTACTGCACACACTACAACTACTGAGGTTTATATATATATAGTACTGTACACACTACAATTACTGAGGTTTAAATATATAGAGTACTGTACACACTACAACTACTGAGGTTTAAATATATAGAGTACTGTACACACTACAATTACTGAGTTTTAAATATATAGAGTACTGCACACACTACAACTACTGAGGTTTATATATATATATAGTACTGTACACACTACAATTACTGAGGTTTAAATATATAGAGTACTGTACACACTACAACTACTGAGGTTTAAATATATAGAGTACTGTACACACTACAATTACTGAGGTTTAAATATATAGAGTCCTGTACACACTACAATTACTGAGGTTTAAATATATAGAGTACTGCACACACTACAACTACTGAGGTTTAAATATATAGAGTACTGTACACACTACAATTACTGAGGTTTAAATATATAGAGTACTGTACACACTACAATTACTGAGGTTTAAATATATAGAGTACTGTACACACTACAAGTACTGAGGTTTAAATATATAGAGTACTGTACACACTACAACTACTGAGGTTTAAATATATAGAGTACTGTACACACTACAATTACTGAGGTTTAAATATATAGAGTACTGCACACACTACAATTACTGAGGTTTAAATATATAGAGTACTGTACACACTACAATTACTGAGGTTTAAATATATAGAGTACTGTACTGCACACACTACAATTACTGAGGTTTAAATATATAGAGTACTGTACTGCACACACTACAATTACTGAGGTTTAAATATATAGAGTACTGTACACACTACAATTACTGAGGTTTAAATATATAGAGTACTGCACACACTACAATTACTGAGGTTTAAATATATAGAGTACTGTACACACTACAATTACTGAGGTTTAAATATATAGAGTACTATACACACTACAATTACTGAGGTTTAAATATATAGAGTACTGTACACACTACAATTACTGAGGTTTAAATATATAGAGTACTGTACACACTACAATTACTGAGGTTTAAATATATAGAGTACTGTACACACTACAATTACTGAGGTTTAAATATATAGAGTACTGCACACACTACAATTACTGAGGTTTAAATATATAGAGTACTGCACACACTACAATTACTGAGGTTTAAATATATAGAGTACTGCACACACTACAATTACTTAGGTTTAAATACATAGAGTACTGCACACACTACAATTAATGAGGTTTAAATATATAGAGTACTGTACTGTACACACTACAATTACTGAGATTTAAATATATAGAGTACTGTACACACTACAATGACTGAGGTTTAAATATATAGAGTACTGTACACACTACAATTACTGAGGTTGAAATATATAGAGTACTGTACACACTACAAGTACTGAGGTTAAATATATAGAGTACTGTACACACTACAATTACTGAGGTTTAAATATATAGAGTACTGTACACACTACAATTACTGAGGTTTAAATATATAGAGTACTGCACACACTACAACTACTGAGGTTTAAATATATAGAGTACTGTACACACTACAATTACTGAGGTTTAAATATATAGAGTACTGTACACACTACAATTACTGAGGTTGAAATATATAGAGTACTGTACACACTACAAGTACTGAGGTTAAATATATAGAGTACTGCACACACTACAATTACTGAGGTTTAAATATATAGAGTACTGTACACACTACAATTACTTAGGTTTAAATACATAGAGTACTGCACACACTACAATTACTGAGGTTTAAATAGAGTACTGTACACACTACAATGACTGAGGTTTAAATATATAGAGTACTGTACAAACTACAATTACTGAGGTTTAAATATATAGAGTACTGTACACACTACAATTACTGAGGTTTAAATATATAGAGTACTGTACACACTACAACTACTGAGGTTTAAATATATAGAGTACTGTACACACTACAATTACTGAGGTTAAATATATAGAGTACTGTACTACACTACAACTACTGAGGTTTAAATATATAGAGTACTGTACACACTACAACTACTGAGGTTTAAATATATAGAGTACTGCACACACTACAACTACTGAGGTTTAAATATATAGAGTACTGCACACACTACAACTACTGAGGTTTAAATATATAGAGTACTGCACACACTACAATTACTGAGGTTTAAACTGAGGTTTAAACAGAGTACTGTACACACTACAATTACAATCAGACGTGTACCTTACTTAACTAATTCTTATTTTCAATGACGGCCTAGGAACAGTGGGTTAACTGGTCTAGGAACAGTGGGTTAACTGGTCTAGGAACAGTGGGTTAACTGGTCTAGGAACAGTGGGTTAACTGGTCTAGGCACAGTGGGTTAACTGGTCTAGGAACAGTGGGTTAACTGGTCTAGGAACAGTGGGTTAACAGGTCTAGGAACAGTGGAACAGTGGGTTAACTGGTCTAGGAACAGTGGAACAGTGGGTTAACTGGTCTAGGAACAGTGGGTTAACTGCCTGTTCAGGGGCAGAACGACAGATTTGTACCTTGTCAGCTCGGGGGTTTGAACTTGCAACCTTCCGGTTACTAGTCCAACGCTCTAACCACTAATCTACCCTGCCGCCTCTACACTCTAACCACTAGGCTACCCTGCCACCCCTCCACTCTAACCACTAGGCTACCCTGCCGCCTCTACACTCTAACCACTAGGCTACCCTACCGCCCCTCCACTCTAACCACTAGGCTACCTGCCTCCTCTACACTCTAACCACTAGGCTACCTGCCTCCTCTACACTCTAACCACTAGGCTACCTGCCTCCTCTACACTCTAACCACTAGGCTACCTGCCGCCCCTCCACTCTAACCACTAGGCTACCCTGCCGCCCCTCCACTCTAACCACTAGGCTACCCTGCCGCCCCTCCACTCTAACCACTAGGCTACCCTGCCGCCCCTCCACTCTAACCACTAGGCTACCTGCCGCCCCTCCACTCTAACCACTAGGCTACCCTGCCACCTCTACACTCTAACCACTAGGCTACCCTACCGCCCCTCCACTCTAACCACTAGGCTACCCTACCGCACCTCCACTCTAA
>NW_024609142.1:22500-100000 GCF_018296145.1 Oncorhynchus tshawytscha
GGAACTAACAAGGACTTTCTTTGGTTTGGATTTAATGACGGTATACAGAATGTCCCCTACTGCCCCTTACTTCTCCCTTTTCCTCTCTTCTCCCTCCCTCTGTCTCTCTCTCTCTTCACCCTCCCTCTCTCTCTTCTCCCTCCCTCTCTCTCTTCTCCTCCCCTCTCTCTCTTCTCCCTCCCTCTCTCTCTCTCCCTCCCTCTCTCTCTCTTCTCCCTCCCTCTCTCTCTCTCTCTCTTCTCCCTCCCCTCTCTCTCTCTCTCTCTCCCTCCCTCTCTCTCTCTATCTCTTCTCCCTCCCTCTCTCTCTCTCTTCTCCCTCCCTCTCTCTCTTCTCCCTCCCTTTCTCTCTCTTCTCCCTCCCTTTCTCTCTCTCTCTCTTCTCCCTCCCTCTCTCTCTTCTCCCTCCCTCTCCTCTCTCTTCTCCCTCCCTCTCTCTCTCTCTTCTCCCTCCCTCCCTCTCTCTTCTCCCTCCCTCTCTCTCTCTCTCCTCTCTCCCTCCCATTCTCTCTTCTCTCTCCCTCTCTCTCCTCCTCTCTCTCCATTTGTCAGTGGAAACTCCAGGGGATTATATATTGCTCTGAGTACAAAATGATGACCACTGTTTAAACAGATGACCCATCCATCCACCCTCTACTTGAATGACTATGGTCCGAAACAAATCAAAGCCTATTGATAAATCTCACTGTGAACTCTTGGTAGGCATCCTAAATGACACCTGATTCCCTATGTAGTGCACTACATCTGACCAGAGCCCTATGATGTTCACTACATCTGACCAGAGCCCTATGTAGTGCACTACATCTGACCAGAACCCTATGTAGTGCACTACATCTGACCAGAGCCCTACTACATCTGACCAGAACCCTATGTAGTGCACTACATCTGACCAGAACCCTATGTAGTGCACTACATCTGACCAGAGCCCTATGATGTTCACTACATCTGACCAGAGCCCTATGATGTTCACTACATCTGACCAGAGCCCTATGTAGTGCACTACATCTGACCAGAACCCTATGAGTGCACCATCTATGTAGTGCACTACATCTGACCAGAGCCCTATTTAGTGCACTACATCTGACCAGAACCCTATGTAGTGCACTACATTTAACCAGAGCCCTATGAGGAATAGGGTGCCATTTGGGACACATGGTTTCCTCTCCAGCAGTAAGATGACGACAGAGCTTCAGGTAGTTGATCATTGAACCTCTCATCTGATCAACATCATACTTACTGTATAACAAGGCCAGTTACAGCCGCTGAGTAAACACACTCGCTTATACAGAGCATTCAGACAGGATTCAGACCCCTTGACTTTTCTAAAATTGATTAAATTAAAAAGCTCATCAATCTACACAACAACAACGCATAATGACAAAAGCAAAAACAGGTTTTTTTTATAAATTTTTGCAACTGAAATATCACATTTACATAAGTATTCAGACCATTTACTCAGTACTTTGTTGAAGCACCTTTGGCAGCGATTACAGCCTCGAGTCTTCTTTGGTATGACGCTACAAGCTTGGCACACCCCTATTTGGGGAGTTTCTCCCATTTCTTCTCTGCAGATCCTCTCAAGATCTGTCAGGTTGGATGGGGAGCGTCGCTGCACAGCTATGTTCAGGTCTCTCCAGAGATGTTTGATCAGGTTCATGTCCGGTCTCTGGCTGGGCCACTCAGGGACATTCATTGACATATTCCGAAGCCACTCCTGCGTTGTCTTGGCTGTGTGCTTCGGGTCGTTGTCCTGTTGGAAGGTGAACCTTCACCCCAGTCTGAGGTCCTGAGCGCTCTGGAGCAGGTTTTTATCAAGTATCTCTCCGTTCTTTGCTCTGTTCATCTTTACCTCCTTCATAACCAGTCTCCCAGTCCCCCACAGCATCATGCTGCCACCACCATGCTTCACCGTAGGGATGGTGCCAGGTTTCCTCCATCATGGCGAGACTCACAGTCCCCCACAGCATGATGCTGCCACCACCATGCTTCACCGTAGGGATGGTGCCAGGTTTCCTCCATCATGACTAGTCTCCCAGTCCCCCACAGCATGATGCTGCCACCACCATGCTTCACCGTAGGGATGGTGCCAGGTTTCCTCCATCATAACCAGTCTCCCAGTCCCCCACAGCATGATGCTGCCACCACCATGCTTCACCGTAGGGATGTTGCCAGGTTTCCTCCTTCATAACCAGTCTCCCAGTCCCCCACAGCATGATGCTGCCACCACCATGCTTCACCGTAGGGATGTTGCCAGGTTTCCTCCTTCATAACCAGTCTCCCAGTCCCCCACAGCATGATGCTGCCACCACCATGCTTCACCGTAGGGATGGTGCCAGGTTTCCTCCATCATGGCGAGACTCACAGTCCCCCACAGCATGATGCTGCCACCACCATGCTTCACCGTAGGGATGGTGCCAGGTTTCCTCCATCATGACTAGTCTCCCAGTCCCCCACAGCATGATGCTGCCACCATCATGCTTCACCGTAGGGATGGTGCCAGGTTTCCTCCATCATGGCGAGACTCAGAGTCCCCAACAGCATGATGCTACCACCACCATGCTTCATCATAGGGATAGTGCCAGGTTTCCTCTAGACGTGACGCTTGGCATTTAGGTCAAAGAGTTCAATCTTGGTTTCATCAGACCAGAGAATGTTGTTTCTCATTGTGTGAGAGTCCGTTAGGTGCCTTTTGACAAACTCCAAGCGGGCTGTCATGTACCTTTTACTGAGGAGTGGCTTCCGTCTGGCCACTCTACCATAAAGGCCTGATTGGTGGAGTGCTGCAGAGATTGTCCTTCTGGAAGGTTTTCCCATCTCCACAGAGGAACTCTGGAGCTCTGTCAGAGTGACCATCAGGTTCTTGGTCACCTCCCAGACCAAGGCTCTTCTCCCCCGATTGCTCAGTTTGGCCAGGCGGCCAGCTCTAGGAAGAGTCTTGGTGGTTCCAAACTTCTTCCATTAAAGAATGATGGAGGCCACTGTGTTCTTGGGGACCTTCAATGCTGCAGAAATCTTTTGGTACCCTTCCCCAGATCTGTGCCTCGACACAGTCCTGTCTCGGAGCTCTACGGACAAATCCTTCCACCTCATGACTTGTTTTTCGCTCTGACATGCGCTGTGGGACCTTATATAGACAGGTGTGAGCCTTTCCAAATCATGTCCAATCAATTGAATTTACCACAGGTGGAATCCAATCAAGTTGTAGAAACATCTCAAGAATGCACCTGAGATCAATTTCGAGTTTCATAGCAAAGGGTCTGAATATGTAATAATAATATTAATAATAATAATAATAATAATAACAATATTAATAATTATGTAAATAAGGTATCAGTTTTTATATTTTTAATACACTTGCAAAAAAAATTATAATAATTTGCTTTGTCATTATGGGGTATTGTGTGTAGATTGATGACGAACATGTTTCTTTGATATATTTCTAGAATAAGACTGTAACGTAACAAAATGTGTAAAACGTCAGGAGATCTGAGAACTTAATGAATGCCCTGACCGTGGACGTCACTAAAACATTGGTGCCCTGAACGTGGACGTCACTAAAACATTGGTGCCCTGAACGTGGACGTCACTAAAACATTGGTGCCCTGAACGTGGACGTCACTAAAACATTGGTGCCCTGAACGTGGAAGTCACTAAAACATTGGTGCCCTGAACGTGGACGTCACTAAAACATTGGTGTCCTGAACGTGGAAGTCACTAAAACATTGGTGCTCTGAACGTGGACGTCACTAAAACATTGGTGCCCTGAACGTGGAAGTCACTAAAACATTGGTGCCCTGAACGTGGCGTCACTAAAACATTGGTGCCCTGAACGTGGACGTCACTAAAACATTGGTGTCCTGAACGTGGACGTCACTAAAACATTGGTGCCCTGAACGTGGACGTCACTAAAACATTGGTGCCCTGAACGTGGAAGTCACTAAAACATTGGTGCCCTGAACGTGGAAGTCACTAAAACATTGGTGCCCTGAACGTGGACGTCACTAAAACATTGGTGCCCTGAACGTGGACGTCACTAAAACATTGGTGCCCTGAACGTGGACGTCACTAAAACATTGGTGCCCTGAACGTGGACGTCACTAAAACATTGGTGCCCTGAACGTGGAAGTCACTAAAACATTGGTGCCCTGAACGTGGACGTCACTAAAACATTGGTGCCCTGAACGTGGGACGTCACTAAAACATTGGTGCCCTGAACGTGGAAGTCACTAAAACATTGGTGCCCTGAACGTGGACGTCACTAAAACATTGGTGCCCTGAACGTGGACGTCACTAAAACATTGGTGCCCTGAACGTGGACGTCACTAAAACATTGGTGCCCTGAACGTGGACGTCACTAAAACATTGGTGCCCTGAACGTGGAAGTCACTAAAACATTGGTGCCCTGAACGTGGACGTCACTAAAACATTGGTGCCCTGAACGTGGACGTCACTAAAACATTGGTGCCCTGAACGTGGAAGTCACTAAAACATTGGTGCCCTGAACGTGGACGTCACTAAAACATTGGTGCCCTGAACGTGGACGTCACTAAAACATTGGTGCCCTGAACGTGGACGTCACTAAAACATTGGTGCCCTGAACGTGGACGTCACTAAAACATTGGTGCCCTGAACGTGGACGTCACTAAAACATTGGTGCCCTGAACGTGGACGTCACTAAAACATTGGTGCCCTGAACGTGGACGTCACTAAAACATTGGTGCCCTGAACGTGGACGTCACTAAAACATTGGGTGCCCTGAAGCGTGGACGTCACTAAACATTGGTGCCCTGAACGTGGACGTCACTAAAACATTGGTGCCCTGAACGTGGAAGTCACTAAAACATTGGTGCCCTGAACGTGGACGTCACTAAAACATTGGTGCCCTGAACGTGGACGTCACTAAAACATTGGTGCCCTGAACGTGGACGTCACTAAAACATTGGTGCCCTGAACGTGGACGTCACTAAAACATTGGTGGAAAGCTCCGTGAAGAACAGTTTGACCTGGTAAAAATAATGTCTGGTCAATATCTGTCTTTGTTCATAAGGGATCCATGTAGGCAACTGTGGTGATGCTGTATAATATGGCTATATAAACGTAAACACTGAGTACGACTACATAATCTGCAGATATAACACCGAAGAGGGTGAAAATGTATAAAGTTAATAACTTAGAAAATAATTCAATAATAAGTTATATAAAATAAGCAACTAAAAAAGTGATTGAAAATAAACACTGACCTTTCATTTCTGTTCCAGCAGCAAAGCATCAGTGGAAGCAGAGGAATGGACAGTTGGAGAGGAGAAGGGGACAAGGGAATGGACAGTTGGAGAGGAGAAGGAGACAAGGGAATGGACAGATGGAGAGAAGAAGGAGACAAGGGAATGGACAGATGGAGAGAAGGAGACAAGGGAATGGACAGATGGAGAGGAGAGACAAGGGAATGGACAGATGGAGAGGAGAAGGAGACAAGGGAATGGGCAGATGGAGAGAAGAGACAAGGGAATGGACAGATGGAGAGGAGAAGGAGACAAGGGAATGGGCAGATGGAGAGGAGAAGGAGACAAGGGAATGGACAGATGGAGAGGAGAAGGAGACAAGGGAATGGGCAGATGGAGAGGAGAAGGAGACAAGGGAATGGACAGATGGAGAGGAGAAGGAGACAAGGGAATGGACAGTTGGAGAGGAGAAGGAGACAAGGGAATGGGCAGATGGAGAGGAGAAGGAGACAAGGGAATGAACAGATGGAGAGGAGAGACAAGGGAATGGACAGATGGAGAGAAGGAGACAAGGGAATGGACAGTTGGAGAGGAGAGGAGACAAGGGAATGGACAGTTGGAGAGGAGAAGGAGACAAGGAATGGGCAGATGGAGAGGAGAGACAAGGGAATGGACAGTTGAAGAGGAGAAGGAGACAAGGGAATGGACAGTTGGAGAGGAGAAGGAGACAAGGGAATGGGCAGATGGAGAGGAGAAGGAGACAAGGGAATGGGCAGATGGAGAGGAGAAGGAGACAAGGGAATGGACAGTTGGAGAGGAGAAGGAGACAAGGAATGGACAGATGGAGAGGAGAGACAAGGGAATGGACAGTTGGAGAGAGAAGGAGACAAGGGAATGGACAGTTGGAGAGAGAAGGAGACAAGGGAATGGGCAGATGGAGAGGAGAAGGAGACAAGGGAATGGACAGATGGAGAGAAGGAGGAGACAAGGGAATGGACAGATGGAGAGGAGAGGGAGACAAGGGAATGGACAGATGGAGAGGAGAAGGAGACAAGGGAATGGACAGATGGAGAGAAGAAGGAGACAAGGGAATGGACAGTTGGAGAGGAGAAGGAGACAAGGGAATGGGCAGATGGAGAGAAGAAGGAGACAAGGGAATGGACAGATGGAGAGAAGGAGACAAGGGAATGGACAGATGGAGAGGAGAGACAAGGGAATGGACAGATGGAGAGAAGGAGACAAGGGAATGGACAGATGGAGAGAAGGAGGAGACAAGGGAATGGACAGATGGAGAGAAGGAGGAGACAAGGGAATGGACAGATGGAGAGGAGAGGGAGACAAGGGAATGGACAGATGGAGAGGAGAAGGAGACAAGGAATGGACAGATGGAGAGAAGAAGGAGACAAGGGAATGGACAGATGGAGAGGAGAAGGAGACAAGGGAATGGACAGATGGAGAGGAGAAGGAGACAAGGGAATGGGCAGATGGAGAGAAGAAGGAGACAAGGGAATGGACAGATGGAGAGAAGGAGACAAGGGAATGGACAGATGGAGAGGAGAGACAAGGAATGGACAGATGGAGAGAAGGAGACAAGGGAATGGACAGATGGAGAGAAGGAGGAGACAAGGGAATGGACAGATGGAGAGAAGGAGGAGACAAGGGAATGGACAGATGGAGAGGAGAGGGAGACAAGGGAATGGACAGATGGAGAGAAGGAGACAAGGGAATGGACAGATGGAGAGAAGAAGGAGACAAGGGAATGGACAGTTGGAGAGGAGAAGGAGACAAGGGAATGGGCAGATGGAGAGAAGAAGGAGACAAGGGAATGGACAGATGGAGAGAAGGAGACAAGGGAATGGACAGATGGAGAGAATGACACAAGGGAATGGACAGATGGAGAGGAGAGACAAGGGAATGGACAGATGGAGAGAAGGAGACAAGGGAATGGACAGATGGAGAGGAGAGACAAGGGAATGGACAGATGGAGAGAAGGAGACAAGGGAATGGACAGATGGAGAGAAGGAGACAAGGGAATGGACAGATGGAGAGAATGACACAAGGGAATGGACAGATGGAGAGGAGAGACAAGGGAATGGACAGATGGAGAGGAGAATGAGACAAGGGAATGGACAGATGGAGAGGAGAATGAGACAAGGGAATGGACAGATGGAGAGGAGAAGGAGACAAGGGAATGGACAGATGAGAGGAGAATGAGACAAGGGAATGGACAGATGGAGAGGAGGAGGAGACAAGGGAATGGGCAGATGGAGAGAAGGAGGAGACAAGGGAATGGACAGATGGAGAGAAGGAGGAGACAAGGGAATGGACAGATGGAGAGGAGAAGGAGACAAGGGAATGGACAGATGGAGAAGAGAAGGAGACAATGGAATGGACAGATGGAGAGGAGAGGGAGACAAGGGAATGGACAGATGGAGAGGAGAGGGAGACAAGGGAATGGACAGATGGAGAGGAGAAGGAGACAAGGGAATGGACAGATGGAGATAAGGAGGAGACAAGGAATGGACAGATGGAGAGGAGACAAGGGAATGGACAGATGGAGAGGAGACAAGGGAATGGACAGATGGAGAGAAGGAGGAGACAAGGGAATGGACAGATGAGAGGAGAGGAGACAAGGGAATGGACATATGGAGAGAAGAAGGAGACAAGGGAATGGACAGATGGAGAGAAGGAGGAGACAAGGGAATGGACAGATGGAGAGAAGGAGGAGACAGATGGAGAGAAGAGACAAGGGAATGGACATATGGAGAGAAGGAGACAAGGGAATGGACAGATGGAGAGAAGGAGACAAGGTGACAGCCCCATGGAGAGAGAAGGAGGCAAGGTAACAGGCACATGGAGAGAGGAGGCAAGGTAACGGGGCAGATGGAGAGAGAAGGAGGCAAGGTAACGGGCAGATGGAGAGAGAAGGAGACAAGGTAACAGGCAGATGGAGAGAGAAGGAGACAAGGTAACAGGCAGATGGAGAGAGAAGGAGACAAGGTAACGGGCAGATGGAGAGAGAAGGAGGCAAGGTAATGGACAGATGGAGTGAGGAGGCAAGGTAACGGGCAGATAGAGAGGAGGCAAGGCAACAGGCAGATGGAAAGAGAAGGAGGCAAGGTAATGGGCAGATGGAGAGAGGAGGCAAGCAACAGGCAGATAGAGAGAGAGAGTTAGTTCAACCATATGGAAGCATAATGAGCAGCACATGAGTGTGAGAGAGAGTGACAGAGAGAGAGAGAGAGAGAGAGACAGAGAGACAGAGAGAGAGAGAGAGAGAAAGAAAGAGAGTGAGACAGTGAGAGAGAGAGTGAGAGACAGAGAGAGAGAGAGAGAGGAGACAAGAGACATGAGACAGATGGAGAGACAGAAGAGAGAGAGAGACATGAGAGAGAGAGAGAAGAGAGACAATAGAATGGACAGATAAGAGAGAGAGTGAGAGACAGACAAGGAGAATGGATATTTTAGAGACATAGAGACAGTGAGAGAGACAGAGAGACAGAGGAGAGACAGAGAGAGAGAGACAGGGAGAGAGACAGATGGAGAGAGAGGGAGACAGAGAGAATGGACAGACAGAGAGGAGAAGAGAGACAGTGGAATGGACAGATGGAGAGAGAGAGAGAGAGAGAGAGAAGAGAGACAGTTGAGAGAGACAGAGAGAGAGAAAAAAGAGAATGAGAGAGAGATGAGAGAGAGAAGAGAGAGAGACAAGAGAATGAGACAGATGGAGAGAGAGAGAGACAAGGAATGACACAGATGGAGAGAGAGACAAGGGAATGGACAGATGGAGAGAGAGGAGACAAGGGAATGGACAGATGAGACAGTGAGAGGCAGAGAGAATGAGACAGTGAGAGGAGAGAGAGAGAGACAGTGAGAGGCAGAGAGAGATGGAGAGAAGTGAGAGACAGAGAGAGACAGAGAGAGAGACAGAGAGTGAGAGACAGAAGTCCTGTTCCACTAAGTGGTAGATGAATTAGCCAGTTGGTGCAGATGGAGAGCCAGGTAAAAGCCATTAACATTACAGGTCCCAGATAAAGAAGCGGAGCTCCGTTTTCACTTTTCTAAAGAGCAAATACAAGACTAGAAAATGTGTCGATGTGAGAACAAAGACTCTGTTCCTAGTTTCCTCCCAAATGTGTCATCTCGTTCTCTCCGACAGGTTTCAGGCTGATTGGACCATAAGAGCAAGAACCACACCTGCACCCTCTCTCTCTCTCCTCCGCAGTAACTCTGAAAGACACTGTAATTAAGTCTGCGTTCTCCTGGGAGAGGATTCAAGTGGAGAGTTCAGACTATAGGCTGCCTCGGCAGTAGAGAGTTATTAGCTGGTGTTTAATTCACCATCACAAAAGAGATAAATCCGGTGCACAGATCCTGTCATTAACTCTGTTAACCCAGCTCCTATTCAGACGCACCTGAAAGACCCGACATATAATGACTTCTGTCGTCTGGCTCCGGCGCTCTCTCGCTCGTCACCTTTCATCTTTTCTCTCTCCCTTTCTCCACTATCTCCTGAGTCTGGTCTCTCTCTCCCTTTCTCCACTATCTCCTGAGTCTGGTCTCTCTCTCTCTGGAGAATATAAGACCTGAGTCTGGTCTCTCTCCCTCTCTGGGGAATATAAGATCTGAGTCTGGTCTCTCTCTCTGGATAATATAAGATCTGAGTCTGGTCTCTCTCTCTCTCTCTGGAGAATATAAGATCTGAGTCTGGTCTCTCTCTCTCTCACTGGAGAATATAAGATCTGAGTCTGGTCTCTCTCTCTGGGGAATATAAGATCTGAATCTGGTCTCTCTCTCTCTCTCTGGGGAATATAAGATCTGAGTCTGGTCTCTCTCTCTCTCTCTGGGGAATATAAGATCTGAGTCTGGTCTCTCTCTCTGGGGAATATAAGATCTGAATCTGGTCTCTCTCTCTGGAGAATATAAGATCTGAGTCTGGTCTCTCTCTCTCTGGGGACTATAAGATCCGAGTCTGGTCTCTCTCCTTCTCTCTCCTCGGACTAAACATTTAACAGGAATCAACAATCACCACGGCAATAGAACCAGTAAGAAGAAAGCCTGACAGGAAAGAAGAGCTCAACGTTATGATTCATTTGAACAGACAGGCCGACGCTCTAAATATCCTCCTCAAACTTGTTTTATGTCGTTTGGATCTCAAATAGCCCGGTTCTGATGGAATAGGTGGAAAGGGAATAGAGAATTGTTCCATTCCGAAGGAGAACGGTAGTTTGGGTCAACACTTTCAAAACACCTAGAGAATAAAATACCATTCCAAAAGACTGTCTGTCAGCAGAAGAGAGAAATGAAGGGTGGAATGAGAGAGAGAGAGAGAGAGAGAGAGAGAGAGACAGAGAAAGACAGGCAGAGAGAGAACAAGAGAGGCAGAGAGAGACAGGCAGAGAGAGAAAGAGAGAGAGAGAGAGAGAGAGAGAGAGATAGAGAGAGAGAGAGAGAGAGAGACAGGGAGAGAGAGATACAGAGAGAGAGAGAGAGAGAGAAAGAGAGAGAAAGACAGAGAGAGAAAGACAGAGAGAGAAAGACAGAGAGAGACAGAGGGACAGAGAGAGACAGACAGCAGAGAGAAAGACAGAGAGAGAGAGAGAGAGAGAGAAAAACAGAGAGAGACAGAGAGAGAGAGAGAGAGAGACAGAGGGAGAGAGACAGAGAGAGAGAGAGAGAGAGAGAGAGACAGAGAGAGAAACAGAGAGAGAGAATGTGATGGTGTTGAATCAGCTAGCGACACGTCCAGATGTGATTCTGAATTATTAGATTCAGTTGAACTGATCTTTGTTTTCTGCCTGCGCCACTTGTTTTGATTCATTGGAAACGAGGCCGAGAAACAATGCAAAGCTGTAATCAGACAAATAATCCACTAACAACCTTTTCTCCAGAGTTCCCAGCTTGGGTACTATCTGTGTTTTATGGGGAAATTGGTTTATAAAAGATATGAGATATAATCTGTAGAGAATAAACTAATATAACCTTTCTGCAGCTACGGCTGTGTGATAGCATCACAGAAAAGGCTCTGGTAAGAAACGGGAAAGCAAGCGTGCTCGGCGTCCCAACGGCCTGAATGCACTCACTGGCCTCGGGAACGAGAAGGGAGGGAGGGAGGTTACGGAGACTCACTGGCCTCGGGAACGAGAAGGGAGGGGAGGGAGGGTTATGGAGACTCACTGGCCTCGGGAACGAGAAGGGAGGGAGGGTTACGGAGACTCACTGGCCTCGGGAACGAGAAGGAGGAGGGAGGGAGGAGTTACGGAGACTCACTGGCCTCGGGAACGAGAAGGGAGGGAGGGAGAGTTATGGAGACTCACTGGCCTCGGGAACGAGAAGGGAGGGAGGGAGAGTTATGGAGACTCACTGGCCTCGGGAACGAGAAGGGAGGGAGGGAGGGTTATGGAGACTCACTGGCCTCGGGAACGAGAAGGGAGGGAGGGTTACGGAGACTCACTGGCCTCAGGAACGAGAAGGGAGGGAGGGAGAGTTATGGAGACTCACTGGCCTCGGGAACGAGAAGGGAGGGAGAGTTATGGAGACTCACTGGCCTCGGGAACGAGAAGGGAGGGAGGGTTACGGGGAGGGTTACGGAGACTCACTGGCCTCGGGAAGGGAGAAGGGAGGGAGGGGAGTTATGGAGACTCACTGGCCTGGGAACGAGAAGGGAGGGAGGGAGGGTTATGGAGACTCACTGGCCTCGGGAACGAGAAGGGAGGGAGGGAGACTCACTGGAGGGAGGAGTTACGGAGACTCACTGGCCTCGGGAACGAGAAGGGAGGGAGGGAGAGTTATGGAGACTCACTGGCCTCGGGAACGAAGGGAGGAGGGAGATTTACGGAGACTCACTGGCCTCGGGAAGGGAAGGGAGGGAGGGATTACGGAGACTCACTGGCCTCGGGAACGAGAAGGGAGGGATGGAGACTCACTGGCCTCGGGAACGAGAAGGGAGGGAGGGAGATTTACGGAGACTCACTGGCCTGGGAACTCACTGGCCTCGGGAAGAAGGGAGGGAGGGAGATTTATGGAGACTCACTGGCCTCGGGAACAAGACTCACTGGCCTCGGGGGAGGGAGGGAGATTATGGAGACTCACTGGCCTCGGGAACGAGAAGGGAGGGAGGGAGAGTTACGGAGACTCACTGGCCTCGGGAACGAGAAGGGAGGGAGGGAGTTATGGAGACTCACTGGCCCTCGGAGACTCACTGGCCTCGGGAAGAGAAGGGAGGGAGGAGATTACGGAGACTCACTGGCCTCGGGAACGAGAAGGAGGGAGGGAGATTTACGGAGACTCACTGGCCTCGGGAACGAGAAGGGAGGGAGGGAGATTTACGGAGACTCACTGGCCTCGGGAACGAGAAGGGAGGGAGGGAGAGTTATGGAGACTCACTGGCCTCGAGAAGGGAGGGAGGGGAGTTATGGAGAACGAGAAGGGGAGGAGACTGGCCTCGGGAATGAGAAGGGAGGGAGGGAGATTTACGGAGACTCACTGGCCTCGGGAATGAGAAGGGAGGGGAACGGAGACTCAGGGAAGGGAGGAGGGAGATTTACGGAGACTCACTGGCCTCGGGGAACGAGAAGGGAGGGAGGGAGATTACGGAGACTCACTGGCCTCGGGAACGAGAAGGGAGGGAGGGAGATTTACGGAGACTCACTGGCCTCGGGAATGAGAAAGGGAGGGAGAGTTCGGAGACTCACTGGCCTCGGGAATAGAAGGGAGGGAGGGAGATTTACGGAGACTCACTGGCCTCGGGAACGAGAAGGGAGGGAGGGAGATTTACGGAGACTCACTGGCCTCGGGAATGAGAAGGGAGGGAGGGAGATTTACGGAGACTCACTGGCCTCTCGGGAATGAGAAGGGAGGGAGGGAGATTGAGCCTCGGAGACTCACTGGCCTCTGGCCTCGGGAATGAGAAGAGGGAGAGTTACGGAGACTCACTGGCCTCGGGAACGAGAAGGAGGGAGGGAGAGTTATGGAGACTCACTGGCCTCGGGAACGAGAAGGGAGGGAGGGAGATTTACGGAGACTCACTGGCCTCGGGAATGAGAAGGGAGGGAGGGAGATTTACTGGAGACTCACTGGCCTCGGGAACGAGAAGGGAGGGAGGGAGGGTTACGGAGACTCACTGGCCTCGGGGGAAGGAAGGGAGGGAGGGAGAGAAGGGAGGGAGGAGTTACGGAGACTCACTGGCCTCGGGAACGAGAAGGGAGGGAGGGAGAGTTATGGAGACTCACTGGCCTCGGGAATGAGAAGGGAGGGAGGGAGATTTATGGAGACTCACTGGCCTCGGGAATGATGGAGAACTGGGTGGGAGGGAGGGAGTTACGGAGACTCACTGGCCTCGGGAACGAGAAGGGAGGGAGGGAGAGTTATGGAGACTCACTGGCCTCGGGAACGAGAAGGGAGGGAGGGAGATTTACGGAGACTCACTGGCCTCGGGAACGAGAAGGGAGGGAGGGAGAGTTACGGAGACTCACTGGCCTCGGGAATGAGGGAGGGAGGAGAGTTATGGAGACTCACTGGCCTCGGGAACGAGAAGGGAGGGAGGGAGAGTTATGGAGACTCACTGGCCTCGGGAATGAGAAGGAGGGAGGGAGATTTATGGAGACTCACTGGCCTCGGGAACGAGAAGGGAGGGAGGGAGAGTTATGGAGACTCACTGGCCTCGGGAACGAGAAGGGAGGGAGGGAGAGTTATGGAGACTCACTGGCCTCGGGAACGAGAAGGGAGGGAGGGAGAGTTATGGAGACTCACTGGCCTCGGGAACGAGAAGGGAGGGAGGAGAGTTATGGAGACAGAGAGAGAAGGGAGGGGGAGAGGAGGGAGAGAGTTATGGAGACTCACTGGCCTCGGGAACGAGAAGGGAGGGAGGGAGAGTTATGGAGACTCACTGGCCTCGGGAATGGAGAAGGGAGGGAGGGGAGTTATGGAGACTCACTGGCCTCGGGAACGAGAAGGGAGGGAGGGAGATTTACGGAGACTCACTGGCCTCGGGAATGAGAAGGAGGGAGGGAGAGTTATGGAGACTCACTGGCCTCGGGAACGAGAAGGGAGGGGAGGGAGAGTTAGAGAGACTCACTGGCCTCGGGAACGAGAAGGAGGGAGGGAGAGTTACGGAGACTCACTGGCCTCGGGAATGAGAAGGGAGGGAGGGAGATATGGAGACTCACTGGCCTCGGGAACGAGAAGGGAGGGAGGGAGATTTACGGAGACTCACTGGCCTCGGGAACGAGAAGGGAGGGAGGGAGATTTATGGAGACTCACTGGCCTCGGGAGGAGGGAGGAGTTATGGAGACTCACTGGCCTCGGGAAGGAAGGGAGGGAGGGAGGGTTACGGAGACTCACTGGCCTCGGGAACGAGAAGGGAGGGAGGGAGATTTACGGAGACTCACTGGCCTCGGGAACGAGAAGGGAGGGAGATTTACGGAAGACTCACTGGACGAGAAGGAGGGAGAGCACGGAGACTCACTGGCCTCGGGAACGAGAAGGGAGGGAGGGAGAGTTACGGAGACTCACTGGCCTCGGGAACGAGAAGGGAGGGCCTGAGTTATGGAGACTCACTGGCCTCGGGAACGAGAAGGGAGGGAGGGAGAGTTATGGAGACTCACTGGCCTCGGGAACGAGAAGGGAGGGAGGGAGATTTACGGAGACTCACTGGCCTCGGGAAGGGAGGGAGGGAGGGTTATGGAGACTCACTGGCCTCTGGGGAACGAGAAGGGAGGGAGGGAGAGTTATGGAGACTCACTGGCCTCGGGAACGAGAAGGGAGGGAGGGAGAGTTATGGAGACTCACTGGCCTCGGGAACGAGAAGGGAGGGAGGGAGAGTTATGGAGACTCACTGGCCTCGGGAACGAGAAGGAGGGAGGGAGGAGTTATGGAGACTCACTGGCCTCGGGAACGAGAAGGGAGGGAGGGAGAGTTATGGAGACTCACTGGCCTCGGGAACGAGAAGGGAGGGAGGGAGAGTTATGGAGACTCACTGGCCTCGGGAACGAGAAGGGAGGGAGGGAGAGTTATGGAGACTCACTGGCCTCGGGAATGAGAAGGGAGGGAGGGAGTTACGGAGGGGTTATGGAGACTCACTGGCCTCGGGAACGAGAAGGGAGGGAGGGAGAGTTATGGAGACTCACTGGCCTCGGGAACGAGAAGGGAGGGAGGGAGGGTTATGGAGACTCACTGGCCTCGGGAACGAGAACTGGGAGGGAGGGAGAGGAGACTCACTGGCCTCGGGAACGAGAAGGGAGGGAGGGAGGGTTATGGAGACTCACTGGCCTCGGGAACGAGAAGGGAGGGAGGAGTTACGGAGACTCACTGGCCTCGGGAATGAGAAGGGAGGGAGGGAGAGTTATGGAGACTCACTGGCCTCGGGAACGAGAAGGGAGGGAGGGAGGTTATGGAGACTCACTGGCCTCGGGAATGAGAAGGGAGGGAGGGAGTTATGGAGACTCACTGGCCTCGGGAACGAGAAGGGAGGGAGGGAGAGTTATGGAGACTCACTGGCCTCGGGAACGAGAAGGGAGGGAGGGAGGAGTTATGGAGACTCACTGGCCTCGGGAACGAGAAGGGAGGGAGGGAGAGTTATGGAGACTCACTGGCCTCGGGAACGAAGGGAGGGAGGGAGGGAGGTTATGGAGACTCACTGGCCTCTGGGAACGAGAAGGGAGGGAGGGAGAGTTATGGAGACTCACTGGCCTCGGGAACGAGAAGGGAGGGAGGGAGAGTTATGGAGACTCACTGGAGGAAGGGAGGGGGAGTTAGAGACTCACTGGCCTCGGGAACGGAAGGGAGGGAGGGAGAGTTATGGAGACTCACTGGCCTCGGGAACGAGAAGGGAGGGAGGGAGAGTTATGGAGACTCACTGGCCTCGGGAACGAGAAGGGAGGGAGGGAGTTATGGAGACTCACTGGCCTCGGGAACGAGAAGGGAGGG
The DNA here is from genome assembly GCF_018296145.1 of Oncorhynchus tshawytscha. Lineage (NCBI taxonomy): Eukaryota > Metazoa > Chordata > Actinopteri > Salmoniformes > Salmonidae > Oncorhynchus > Oncorhynchus tshawytscha. Next base: position 38,645 of record NW_024609142.1, read on the forward strand.
AGGGAGAGTTATGGAGACTCACTGGCCTCGGGAACGAGAAGGGAGGGAGGGAGGGTTATGGAGACTCACTGGCCTCGAGAAGGGGGAACGAGAAGGAGGGAGGGAGAGTTATGGAGACTCACTGGCCTCGGGAACGAGAAGGAGGGAGGGGAGTTATGGAGACTCACTGGCCTCGGGAACGAGAAGGGAGGGAGGGAGAGTTATGGAGACTCACTGGCCTCGGGGAAAGGGAGGGAGAAGGGAGGGCCTCGGGAACGAGAGGAGGGAGGGGAGTTATGGAGACTCACTGGCCTCGGGAACGAGAAGGGAGGGAGGGAGAGTTATGGAGACTCACTGGCCTCGGGAACGAGAAGGGAGGGAGGGAGAGTTATGGAGACTCACTGGCCTCGGGAACGAGAAGGGAGGGAGGAGAGTTATGGAGACTCACTGGCCTCGGGAACGAGAAGGAGGGAGGGAGGGAGTTATGGAGGTTACGGAGACTCACTGGCCTCGGGAACGAGAAGGGAGGGAGGGAGAGTTATGGAGACTCACTGGCCTCGGGAACGAGAAGGGAGGGAGGGAGGAGTTATGGAGACTCACTGGCCTCGGGAACGAGAAGGGAGGGAGGGAGAGTTATGGAGACTCACTGGCCTCGGGAACGAGAAGGGAGGGAGGGAGAGTTATGGAGACTCACTGGCCTCGGGAACGAGAAGGGAGGGAGGGAGAGTTATGGAGACTCACTGGCCTCGGGAACGAGAAGGGGGAGGGAGGCCTCGGGAACGAGAAGGGGGAGGGTTATGGAGACTCACTGGCCTCGGGAACGAGAAGGGAGGGAGGAGAGTTATGGAGACTCACTGGCCTCGGGAACGAGAAGGGAGGGGGAGAGTTATGGAGACTCACTGGCCTCGGGAACGAGAAGGGAGGGAGGGAGAGTTATGGAGACTCACTGGCCTCGGGAACGAGAAGGGAGGGAGGAGGGTTATGGAGACTCACTGGCCTCGGGAACGAGAAGGGAGGGAGGGAGAGTTATGGAGACTCACTGGCCTCGGGAACGAGAAGGAGGGAGGGAGAGTTATGGAGACTCACTGGCCTCGGGAACGAGAAGGGAGGGAGGGAGAGTTATGGAGACTCACTGGCCTCGGGAACGAGAAGGGAGGGAGGGAGAGTTATGGAGACTCACTGGCCTCGGGAACGAGAAGGGAGGGAGGGAGAGTTATGGAGACTCACTGGCCTCGGGAACGAGAAGGGAGGGAGGGAGAGTTATGGAGACTCACTGGCCTCGGGAGTTATGGAGACTCACTGGCCTCGGGAACGAGAAGGGAGGGAGGGAGAGTTATGGAGACTCACTGGCCTCGGGAACGAGAAGGGAGGGAGGGAGAGTTATGGAGACTCACTGGCCTCGGGAACGAGAAGGGAGGGAGGGAGAGTTATGGAGACTCACTGGCCTCGGGAACGAGAAGGGAGGGAGGGAGAGTTATGGAGACTCACTGGCCTCGGGAACGAGAAGGGAGGGAGGGAGAGTTTGGAGACTCACTGGCCGAGAAGGGAGGGGGAGAGTTATGGAGACTCACTGGAGAAGGGGGAGAAGGAGGGAGGGAGTTATGGAGACTCACTGGCCTCGGGAACGAGAAGGGAGGGAGGGAGAGTTATGGAGACTCACTGGCCTCGGGAACGAGAAGGGGAGGGAGGGAGAGTTATGGAGACTCACTGGCCTCGGGAACGAGAAGGAGGGAGGGAGAGTTATGGAGACTCACTGGCCTCGGGAACGAGAAGGGAGGGAGGGAGAGTTATGGAGACTCACTGGCCTCGGGAACGGAGGGAGGGAGAGTTATGGTGACTCACTGGCCTCGGGAACGAGAAGGGAGGGAGGGAGAGTTATGGAGACTCACTGGCCTCGGGAACGAGAAGGGATGGAGGGAGGGTTACGGAGACTCACTGGCCTCGGGAATGAGAAGGGAGGGAGGGTTACGGAGACTCACTGGCCTCGGGAACGAGAAGGGAGGGAGGGAGGGACTCACTTCGGGAACGGAGACTCACTGGCCTCGGGAACGAGAAGGGAGGGAGGGAGAGTTATGGAGACTCACTGGCCTCGGGAACGAGAAGGGAGGGAGGGAGAGTTATGGAGACTCACTGGCCTCGGGAACGAGAAGGGAGGGAGAGATATGGAGACTCACTGGCCTCGGGAACGAGAAGGGAGGGAGGGAGAGTTATGGAGACTCACTGGCCTCGGGAACGAGAAGGAGGGAGGGAGAGATATGGAGACTCACTGGCCTCGGGAACGAGAAGGGAGGGAGGGAGAGTTATGGAGACTCATTGGCCTTGGGAACGAGAAGGGAGGGATGTTATGGAGACTCACTGGCCTCGGGAATGAGAAGGGAGGGAGGGAGAGTTATGGAGACTCACTGGCCTCGGGAACGAGAAGGGAGGGAGGGAGAGTTATGGAGTCTCACTGGCCTCGGGACCGAGAAGGGAGGGAGGGAGAGTTATGGAGACTCATTGGCCTTGGGAACGAGAAGGGAGGGATGTTATGGAGACTCACTGGCCTCGGGAATGAGAAGGGAGGGAGGGAGGGAGAGTTATGGAGACTCACTGGCCTCGGGAACGAGAAGGGAGGGAGAGATATGGAGACTCACTGGCCTCGCGAACGAGAAGGGAGGGAGGGAGAGTTACGGAGACTCACTGGCCTCGGGAACGAGAAGGGAGGGAGAGTTACGGAAATGGGATGCTGTGGAATTCAAAACATGTTTTAGCTGGTTCCGATCCAGAATTTTTTTAGTATTGTTTTGTATTTATTTCATTCAGGGGGGGTAGAGAAACGTTGCATCCTAGACGGATGCTGTGGGATATATGATCATAGGCTCCATCTCCGTTCTATTTTCCTGCCCTAAATGGTACTCTCTTCTCCTGTCCTAAACGGTACTCACTCTACTGCTGTCCTAAACGGTACTCTCTACTGCTGTCCTAAATGGTACTCTCTACTCCTGTCCTAAATGGTACTCTCTACTGCTGTCCTAAACGGTACTCTCTTCTGCTGTCCTAAATGGTACTCTCTTCTGCTGTCCTAAATGGTAACCTAATATCCTGTCCTAAATGGTGCCATATACCCAAAACAGTGCACTACTGTTGACCAGAGCCCGTATCTGGCCTGGGCCCTGTTTCCTGATAGGCTTACGGGTCTTTTAACACTGCATCCTCCCTTAATAGTACAATAATACTGACCACAGATCAGCTCCTATGAGATATCACCCATGACTACCAATATTGACGCGTCTCGTTCTAACGCTCCGCACTAAAACAACTCAGGAAGGACTGACACATCGTGGACCTGTAGGATCACACACCATGAAAAGACTAAGGACTGACACATCGTGGACCTGTAGGATCACACACCATGAAAAGACTAAGGACTGACACATCGTGGACCTGTAGGATCACACACCATGAAAAGACTAAGGACTGACACATCGTGGACCTGTAGGATCACACACCATGAAAAGACTAAGGACTGACACATCGTAGACCTGTAGGATCACACACCATGAAAAGACTAAGGACTGACACATCGTGGACCTGTAGGATCTAAACTACAGACGGCAGCGACGGACAGACAGCTACATAAAACTAATTTGAACGACGGACGTGTATTTTAACATCAGTACAGGCCTGTACGTATTTATCTTTCAATGCAAGTCGTGTCGGTTTCCATTTGAAGCATCTTATTTCCTTCGTTTGTTTGTATCAATCGCAAAGACATCGGTAACTTTTCGTCTTTTTGTAGTCACGTTCTCTCGGACGTTATCGGAGGTCACAGACATCGGTAACTTTTCGTCTTTTTGTAGTCACGTTCTCTCGGACGTTATCGGAGGTCAAAGACATCGGTAACTTTTCGTCTTTTTGTAGTCACGTTCTCTCGGACGTTATCGGAGGTCACAGACATCGGTAACTTTTCGTCTTTTTGTAGTCACGTTCTCTCGGACGTTATCGGAGGTCAAAGACATCGGTAACTTTTCGTCTTTTTGTAGTCACGTTCTCTCGGACGTTATCGGAGGTCAAAGACATCGGTAACTTTTCGTCTTTTTGTAGTCACGTTCTCTCGGACGTTATCGGAGGTCACAGACATCGGTAACTTTTCGTCTTTTTGTAGTCACGTTCTCTCGGACGTTATCGGAGGTCACAGACATCGGTAACTTTTCGTCTTTTTGTAGTCACGTTCTCTCAGACGTTATCGGAGGTCAAAGACATCGGTAACTTTTCGTCTTTTTGTAGTCACGTTCTCTCGGACGTTATCGGAGGTCAAAGACATCGGTAACTTTTCGTCTTTTTGTAGTCACGTTCTCTCGGACGTTATCGGAGGTCACAGAAAGACAGAGAAGCGTCTTGATTTTTGTGTTTAGCGGAGAACATGTGGGTATGAAGTGACGGGGAACGAAAACAAACACATCTAACCACTTACTGACCTGTTCTACTGGTTTGATGCAGTCGGTAAATAACCTCTTACTGACCTGTTCTACTGGTCTGATACAGTCGGTAAATAACCACTTATTGACCTGTTCTACTGGTCTGATGCAGTCGGTAAATAACCTCTTACTGACCTGTTCTACTGGTCTGATACAGTCGGTAAATAACCTCTTACTGACCTGTTCTACTGGTCTGGTGCAGTTGGTAAATAACCTCTTACTGACCTGTTCTACTGGTCTGGTGCAGCCGGTAAATAACCACTTACTGACCTGTTCTACTGGTCTGATGCAGTCGGTAAATAACCACTTACTGACCTGTTCTACTGGTCTGATGCAGTCGGTAAATAACCACTTACTGACCTGTTCTACTGGTCTGATGCAGTCGGTAAATAACCACTTACTGACCTGGTCTGATGCAGTCGGTAAATAACCACTTACTGACCTGTTCTACTGGTCTGATGCAGTCGGCAAATAACCACTTACTGACCTGTTCTACTGGCCTGATGCAGTCGGTAAATAACCACTTACTGACCTGTTCTACTGGTCTGATGCAGTCGGTAAATAACCACTTACTGACCTGTTCTACTGGTCTGATGCAGTCGGTAAATAACCACTTACTGACCTGTTCTACTGGTCTGATGCAGTCGGTAAATAACCACTTACTGACCTGTTCTACTGGTCTGATGCTGTCTGTAAATAACCACTTACTGACCTATTCTACTGGTCTGATACAGTCTGTAAATAACCAGCCTTTTCTAGTGCTACTTTACATTTCTCCCTCCCTCCATTCATCCCCCATCCCTCCCTCCCTCCCTCCATCCCTCCCCTCCCTCCCTCCATTCATCCCCCACTCCCTCCCCCATCCCTCCCTCCCTCCATTCATCCCCCATCCCTCCCTCCCTCCCTCCCTCCCTCCATTCATCCCCCATCCCTCCCTCCCTCCTCTCCTCCCTCCCCTCCCCTCCCCTCCCTCCTCCTCCTCTCCTCTCCTCCTCCTCTCCTCTCCTCTCCTCTCCTCCTCCCTCCATTCATCCTCCATCCCTCCCTCCCTCCATTCCCCCCCCCATCCCTCCCTCCATTCATCCCCGTCCCCTCCCTCCTCTCCTCTCCTCCCTCCCTCCATTCATCCTCCATCCCTCCCTCCCTCCATTCACTCCCCCATCCCTCCCTCCATTCATCCCCGTCCCCTCCCTCCTTAACACTTATGAGCTAAACCCAGTACATCAGAGATGACTGGTAAACTCTCTAACCCATCAAAGGTGTTGACGGGTGTGTGTGTGTGTGTGTGTGTGTGTGTGCGCCATCTTAACACAACCTGATATCCATTACTATTGAACACACCGCCAAAGAGCCCAGGGACATCAGAGAGAGAGAGAGAGAGAGTGTCACGACGACCCCAGAGACGAGAGTGGAAAAGGGGGAGAGGGGGAGAGGGAGTCTCTACAGAGGTCACTTAGTGTGTATCAGAGCAGTCTTTCAGCAGGACTCCTGCACATCAAAGGCTTCTAACCCTGCTGGCTAGCCGGGCTGAGCCGTGTGCTTCAGAAGGATACAGACTAAAGTAACACTTCTCCTCTGACGTGGAGAGGGAAGGGAGGGAGGGAGGGAGGAGGGGAGGGAGGAAGGGAGGGAGGGAGGGGGAGGGAGGGAACAGCATCTTTCTCCTTTCAACCCCGCGCCATCAACTCCCCTCGGACTCTTTACAGCCCTGAACCCCTCTCTGGATCTGATGAGAGGAGGGATGGAGGAACAAAGGAAACTCCTCCAATCCCTCTCTCTGATCTCTCTAAACCAGGGCCTTCAACATGTTGCCTCAGATTACCATGCTGCCCCCCCCCCACCCCCACTACCAAAGAGGGAACGATAGAGAGATAGCGAGGAAGAGAGAGAGAGAGAGATGGCGGGGAAGAGAGAGAGAGCTAGTGAGGAAGAGAGAGAAAGAGAGGGGGATGTCTGATCTACATCTATCAGAGAGAGGAACATTACTCTACTGTAAATCAACTAAGTACTATCATTAATCTACTGTAAACCACCTAAGTACTATCATTAATATACTGTAAATCAACTCAGTACTATCATTAATCTACTGTAAACCACCTAAGTACTATCATTAATATACTGTAAATCAACTCAGTACTATCATTAATCTACTGTAAATCAACTAAGTACTATCATTAATCTACTGTAAATCAACTCAGTACTATCATTAATCTACTGTAAATCAACTCAGTACTATCATTAATCTACTGTAAATCAACTCAGTACTATCATTAATCTACTGTAAATCAACTCAGTACTATCATTAATCTACTGTAAATCAACTCAGTACTATCATTAATCTACTGTAAATCAACTCAGTACTATCATTAATCTACTGTAAATCAACTCAGTACTATCATTAATCTACTGTAAATCAACTCAGTACTATCATTAATCTACTGTAAATCAACTCAGTACTATCATTAATCTACTGTAAATCAACTCAGTACTATCATTAATCTACTGTAAATCAACTCAGTACTATCATTAATCTACTGTAAATCAACTCAGTACTATCATTAATCTACTGTAAATCAACTCAGTACTATCATTAATCTACTGTAAATCAACTCAGTACTATCCTATCAGAGAGGAACACTAATATACTGTAACAGGTCACAATTACACCCGATTTATCTGCTATAGGACCTGAGTCCTGTCTCTAAAGCACTGAGGAGAGGAGAGGAGAGGAGGAAGTTAGGAAAGGAGGTGGTGAGGAGGAAAGGAGGAGGTGAGGAAAGGAGGTGGTGAGGAGGAAAGGAGGAGGTGAGGAAAGGAGCAGGTGAGGAAAGGAGCAGGTGAGGAAAGGAGGAGGTGAGGAGGTGAGGAAAGGAGGAGGTGAGGAAAGGAGGAGGTGAGGGGGAGAGGAGGAGGTGAGGAAAGGAGGAGGTGAGGAAAGGAGGAGGTGAGGGGGAGAGGAGGAGGTGAGGAAAGGAGGAGGTGAGGAAAGGAGGTGAGGAGGAAAGGAGGTGAGGAGGAGATGAGAGGAAAGGAGAAGGTGAGGAAATGAGAAGGTGAGAAGAGGAGGAGGTGAGGAAAGGAGGAGGTGAGGGGGGAGAGGAGGTGAGGAAAGGAGGTGAGGAGATGAGAGGAAAGGAGAAGGTGAGGATATGAGAAGGTGAGGAGAGGAGGAGGGGGAGAGGAGGAGGTGAGGAAATTAGAAGCTGATGAGAGGAGGGGGAGAGGAGGAGGTGAAGAAAGGAGGAGGTGAGGAGAGGAGGAGGTGAGGAAAGGAGGAGGTGAGGAGAGGATGAGGTGAGGAAAGGAGGAGGTGAGGAGATGAGAGGAGTTCCAGGCTAACACCAGTCAGTCAGTTAAACAGCAGTCTGTCTCTGTCAGAGTCACAGCTTACTGTAAGTATCCAATCACACTGGGGCATCACTGCCCTGACCAACACTACTGACACACAGACCAGGACGAAGGTTTAGCACTGCAACTAGTGATTCTACACACTGAACATGGGAAGTCAATTTTTTTTTTTTTTTTTTTTAAGAAACGAGGAGAGGAGGAGGTGAGGAAAGGAGGAGGTGAGGAGAGGAGGAGGTGAGGAAAGGAGAAGGTGAGGAGGAAAGGAGGAGGTGAGGAAAGGAGGTGAGGTGGAAAGATGGAGGTGAGGAGAGGAGGAGGAGATGAAAGGAGAAGGTGAGGAGGAAAGGAGAAGGTGAGGAGGAAAGGAGAAGGTGAGGAGGAAGGGAGAAGGTGAGGAATGGAGAAGGTGAGGAATGGAGAAGGTGAGGAGGAAAGGAGGAGGTGAGGAAAGGAGGAGGTGAGGAAAGGAGAAGGTGAGGAGGAAAGGAGGAGGTGAGGAAAGGAAGAGGTGAGGAAAGGAAGAGGTGAGGAAAGGAGGAGGTGAGGAAAGGAGAAGGTGAGGAGGAAAGGAGCTTGCCAGACACGCCCCCTCTCTCTGTTGTAATACTAAATCAGCGAGGTCTCAGCGTCCACGCTCTGCCACGACCCCAGATTAACCTCAACGTGTTTTAAAACACTTCCTCTGTCATGATCTTTGTTATTTAGAGGAAACGAACTGTGTCCCCAGAGGAAGTTGACACCCTGCAGGGTTCTCCCCAGAGGAAGTTGACACCCTATTCCCTGCAGGGTTCTCCCCAGAGGAAGTTGACACCCTGCAGGGTTCTCCCCAGAGGAAGTTGACTCCCTACAGGGTTCTCCTCAGAGGAAGTTGACTCCCTACAGGGTTCTCCCCAGAGGAAGTTGACACCCTGCAGGGTTCTCCCCAGAGGAAGTTGACTCCTACAGGGTTCTCCTCAGAGGAAGTTGACTCCCTACAGGGTTCTCCTCAGAGGAAGTTGACTCCCTACAGGGTTCTCCTCAGAGGAAGTTGACTCCCTACAGGGTTCTCCTCAGAGGAAGTTGACTCCCTACAGGGTTCTCCTCAGAGGAAGTTGACACCCTACAGGGTTCTCCCCAGAGGAAGTTGACACCCTACAGAGTTCTCCTCAGAGGAAGTTGACTCCCTACAGGGTCATCCCCAGAGGAAGTTGACTCCCTACAAGGTCATCCTCAGAGGAAGTTGACTCCCTACAGGGTTCTCCCCAGAGGAAGTTGACTCCCTACAGAGTTCTCCTCAGAGGAAGTTGACACCCTACAGGGTTCTCCTCAGAGGAAGTTGACACCCTGCAGGGTTCTCCTCAGAGGAAGTTGACACCCTGCAGGGTTCTCCTCAGAGGAAGTTGACACCCTGCAGGGTTCTCCTCAGAGGAAGTTGACACCCTGCAGGGTTCTCCTCAGAGGAAGTTGACACCCTGCAGGGTTCTCCTCAGAGGAAGTTGACTCCCTACAGGGTTCTCCTCAGAGGAAGTTGACTCCCTACAGGGTTCTCCTCAGAGGAAGTTGACACCCTACAGGGTTCTCCCCAGAGGAAGTTGACACCCTACAGAGTTCTCCTCAGAGGAAGTTGACTCCCTACAGGGTCATCCTCAGAGGAAGTTGACTCCCTACAGGGTCATCCTCAGAGGAAGTTGACTCCCTACAGGGTTCTCCCAGAGGAAGTTGACTCCCTACAGAGTTCTCCTCAGAGGAAGTTGACACCCTACAGGGTTCTCCTCAGAGGAAGTTGACACCCTGCAGGGTCATCCTCAGAGGAAGTTGACACCCTGCAGGGTCATCCTCAGAGGAAGTTGACTCCCTACAGGGTTCTCCCCAGAGGAAGTTGACTCCCTACAGAGTTCTCCTCAGAGGAAGTTGACTCCCTACAGGGTTCTCCTCAGAGGAAGTTGACACCCTACAGGGTTCTCCTCAGAGGAAGTTGACACCCTGCAGGGTTCTCCTCAGAGGAAGTTGACACCCTGCAGGGTCATCCTCAGAGGAAGTTGACACCCTGCAGGGTCATCCTCAGAGGAAGTTGACTCCCTACAGAGTTCTCCTCAGAGGAAGTTGACTCCCTACAGGGTTCTCCTCAGAGGAAGTTGACACCCTACAGGGTTCTCCTCAGAGGAAGTTGACACCCTACAGGGTTCTCCTCAGAGGAAGTTGACACCCTGCAGGGTTCTCCTCAGAGGAAGTTGACTCCCTACAGGGTTCTCCTCAGAGGAAGTTGGTCTACTGATCTACTGGTCTACTGGTCTACTGGTCTACTGGTCTGAAACAGTGGATGTCTACTGGTCTACTGGTCTGAAACAGTGGATGTCTACTGGTCTACTGGTCTACTGGTCTGAAAAAGTGGATATCTACTGGTCTACTGGTCTGAAACAGTGGATATCTACTGGTCTACTGGTCTGAAACAGTGGATATCTACTGGTCTACTGGTCTGAAACAGTGGATATCTACTGGTCTACTGGTCTGAAACAGTGGATATCTACTGGTCTACTGGTCTGAAACAGTGGATATCTACTGGTCTACTGGTCTGAAACAGTGGATATCTACTGGTCTGAAACAGTGGATATCTACTGGTCTACTGGTCTGAAACAGTGGATATCTACTGGTCTACTGGTCTGAAACAGTGGATATCTAATGGTCTACTGGTCTGAAACAGTGGATATCTACTGGTCTACTGGTCTGAAACAGTGGATATCTACTGGTCTACTGGTCTGAAACAGTGGATATCTACTGGTCTACTGGTCTGAAACAGTGGATATCTACTGGTCTACTGGTCTGAAACAGTGGATATCTACTGGTCTGAAACAGTGGATATCTACTGGTCTGAAACAGTGGATATCTACTGGTCTACTGGTCTGAAACAGTGGATATCTAATGGTCTACTGGTCTGAAACAGTGGATATCTAATGGTCTACTGGTCTGAAACAGTGGATATCTAATGGTCTACTGGTCTGAAACAGTGGATATCTACTGGTCTAATGGTCTGAAACAGTGGATATCTACTGGTCTACTGGTCTGAAACAGTGGATATCTACTGGTCTACTGGTCTGAAACAGTGGATATCTACTGGTATACTGGTCTGAAACAGTGGATGCCTGCTGGTCTGAAACAGTGGATGTCTACTGGTCTACTGGTCTGAAACAGTGGATATCTACTGGTCTGAAACAGTGGATGTCTACTGGTCTACTGGTCTGAAACAGTGGATGCCTGCTGGTCTGAAACAGTGGATGTCTACTGGTCTGAAACAGTGGATGTCTACTGGTCTGAAACAGTGGATGTCTACTGGTCTACTGGTCTGAAACAGTGTATATCTACTGGTCTACTGGTCTGAAACAGTGGATATCTAATGGTCTACTGGTCTGAAACAGTGGATATCTACTGGTCTACTGGTCTGAAACAGTGGATATCTACTGGTCTACTGGTCTGAAACAGTGGATATCTACTGGTCTACTGGTCTGAAACAGTGGATATCTACTGGTCTACTGGTCTGAAACAGTGGATATCTACTGGTCTGAAACAGTGGATATCTACTGGTCTGAAACAGTGGATATCTACTGGTCTACTGGTCTGAAACAGTGGATATCTAATGGTCTACTGGTCTGAAACAGTGGATATCTAATGGTCTACTGGTCTGAAACAGTGGATATCTAATGGTCTACTGGTCTGAAACAGTGGATATCTACTGGTCTAATGGTCTGAAACAGTGGATATCTACTGGTCTACTGGTCTGAAACAGTGGATATCTACTGGTCTACTGGTCTGAAACAGTGGATATCTACTGGTATACTGGTCTGAAACAGTGGATGCCTGCTGGTCTGAAACAGTGGATGTCTACTGGTCTACTGGTCTGAAACAGTGGATATCTACTGGTCTGAAACAGTGGATGTCTACTGGTCTACTGGTCTGAAACAGTGGATGCCTGCTGGTCTGAAACAGTGGATGTCTACTGGTCTGAAACAGTGGATGTCTACTGGTCTGAAACAGTGGATGTCTACTGGTCTACTGGTCTGAAACAGTGTATATCTACTGGTCTACTGGTCTGAAACAGTGGATATCTACTGGTCTGAAACAGTGGATATCTACTGGTCTACTGGTCTGAAACAGTGGATATCTACTGGTCTACTGGTCTGAAACAGTGGATGCCTGCTGGTCTGAAACAGTGGATATCTACTGGTCTACTGGTCTGAAACAGTGGATATCTACTGGTCTACTGGTCTGAAACAGTGGATATCTACTGGTCTACTGGTCTGAAACAGTGGATATCTACTGGTCTACTGGTCTGAAACAGTGGATATCTACTGGTCTGAAACAGTGGATATCTACTGGTCTGAAACAGTGGATATCTACTGGTCTACTGGTCTGAAACAGTGGATATCTAATGGTCTACTGGTCTGAAACAGTGGATATCTAATGGTCTACTGGTCTGAAACAGTGGATATCTAATGGTCTACTGGTCTGAAACAGTGGATATCTACTGGTCTAATGGTCTGAAACAGTGGATATCTACTGGTCTACTGGTCTGAAACAGTGGATATCTACTGGTCTACTGGTCTGAAACAGTGGATATCTACTGGTATACTGGTCTGAAACAGTGGATGCCTGCTGGTCTGAAACAGTGGATGTCTACTGGTCTAATGGTCTGAAACAGTGGATATCTACTGGTCTGAAACAGTGGATATCTACTGGTCTACTGGTCTGAAACAGTGGATATCTACTGGTCTGAAACAGTGGATATCTACTGGTCTACTGGTCTGAAACAGTGGATATCTACTGGTCTGAAACAGTGGATGTCTACTGGTCTACTGGTCTGAAACAGTGGATATCTACTGGTATACTGGTCTGAAACAGTGGATGCCTGCTGGTCTGAAACAGTGGATGTCTACTGGTCTGAAACAGTGGATGTCTACTGGTCTGAAACAGTGGATGTCTACTGGTCTACTGGTCTGAAACAGTGGATATCTACTGGTCTACTGGTCTGAAACAGTGGATATCTACTGGTCTGAAACAGTGGATATCTACTGGTCTACTGGTCTGAAACAGTGGATATCTACTGGTCTACTGGTCTGAAACAGTGGATGCCTGCTGGTCTGAAACAGTGGATGTCTACTGGTCTAATGGTCTGAAACAGTGGATATCTACTGGTCTGAAACAGTGGATATCTACTGGTCTATGGTCTGAAACAGTGGATATCTACTGGTCTACTGGTCTACTGGTCTGAAACAGTGGATGTCTACTGGTCTGAAACAGTGGATGTCTACTGGTCTACTGGTTTGAAACAGTGGATATCTACTGGTCTACTGGTCTGAAACAGTGGATATCTACTGGTCTACTGGTCTGAAACAGTGGATGTCTACTGGTCTACTGGTCTGAAACAGTGGATGTCTACTGGTCTAATGGTCTGAAACAGTGGATGTCTACTGGTCTACTGGTCTGAAACAGTGGATATCTACTGGTCTATGGTCTGAAACAGTGGATATCTACTGGTCTACTGGTTTGAAACAGTGGATATCTACTGGTCTACTGGTCTGAAACAGTGGATATCTACTGGTCTACTGGTCTGAAACAGTGGATGTCTACTGGTCTACTGGTCTGAAACAGTGTATATCTACTGGTCTACTGGTCTGAAACAGTGGATATCTACTGGTCTGAAACAGTGGATATCTACTGGTCTACTGGTCTGAAACAGTGGATATCTACTGGTCTACTGGTCTGAAACAGTGGATGCCTGCTGGTCTGAAACAGTGGATATCTACTGGTCTACTGGTCTGAAACAGTGGATATCTACTGGTCTACTGGTCTGAAACAGTGGATATCTACTGGTCTACTGGTCTGAAACAGTGGATATCTACTGGTCTACTGGTCTGAAACAGTGGATATCTACTGGTCTGAAACAGTGGATATCTACTGGTCTGAAACAGTGGATATCTACTGGTCTACTGGTCTGAAACAGTGGATATCTAATGGTCTACTGGTCTGAAACAGTGGATATCTAATGGTCTACTGGTCTGAAACAGTGGATATCTAATGGTCTACTGGTCTGAAACAGTGGATATCTACTGGTCTAATGGTCTGAAACAGTGGATATCTACTGGTCTACTGGTCTGAAACAGTGGATATCTACTGGTCTACTGGTCTGAAACAGTGGATATCTACTGGTATACTGGTCTGAAACAGTGGATGCCTGCTGGTCTGAAACAGTGGATGTCTACTGGTCTAATGGTCTGAAACAGTGGATATCTACTGGTCTGAAACAGTGGATATCTACTGGTCTACTGGTCTGAAACAGTGGATATCTACTGGTCTGAAACAGTGGATATCTACTGGTCTACTGGTCTGAAACAGTGGATATCTACTGGTCTGAAACAGTGGATGTCTACTGGTCTACTGGTCTGAAACAGTGGATGCCTGCTGGTCTGAAACAGTGGATGTCTACTGGTCTGAAACAGTGGATGTCTACTGGTCTGAAACAGTGGATGTCTACTGGTCTACTGGTCTGAAACAGTGGATATCTACTGGTCTACTGGTCTGAAACAGTGGATATCTACTGGTCTGAAACAGTGGATATCTACTGGTCTACTGGTCTGAAACAGTGGATATCTACTGGTCTACTGGTCTGAAACAGTGGATGCCTGCTGGTCTGAAACAGTGGATGTCTACTGGTCTAATGGTCTGAAACAGTGGATATCTACTGGTCTGAAACAGTGGATATCTACTGGTCTATGGTCTGAAACAGTGGATATCTACTGGTCTACTGGTCTACTGGTCTGAAACAGTGGATGTCTACTGGTCTGAAACAGTGGATGTCTACTGGTCTACTGGTTTGAAACAGTGGATATCTACTGGTCTACTGGTCTGAAACAGTGGATATCTACTGGTCTACTGGTCTGAAACAGTGGATGTCTACTGGTCTACTGGTCTGAAACAGTGGATGTCTACTGGTCTAATGGTCTGAAACAGTGGATGTCTACTGGTCTACTGGTCTGAAACAGTGGATATCTACTGGTCTATGGTCTGAAACAGTGGATATCTACTGGTCTACTGGTTTGAAACAGTGGATATCTACTGGTCTACTGGTCTGAAACAGTGGATATCTACTGGTCTACTGGTCTGAAACAGTGGATGTCTACTGGTCTACTGGTCTGAAACAGTGGATGTCTACTGGTCTAATGGTCTGAAACAGTGGATGTCTACTGGTCTACTGGTCTGAAACAGTGGATATCTACTGGTCTACTGGTCTGAAACAGTGGATATCTACTGGTCTACTGGTCTGAAACAGTGGATATCTACTGGTCTACTGGTCTGAAACAGTGGATATCTACTGGTCTACTGGTCTGAAACAGTGGATATCTACTGGTCTACTGGTCTGAAACAGTGGATGTCTACTGGTCTACTGGTCTGAAACAGTGGATGTCTACTGGTCTAATGGTCTGAAACAGTGGATGTCTACTGGTCTACTGGTCTGAAACAGTGGATATCTACTGGTCTACTGGTCTGAAACAGTGGATATCTACTGGTCTACTGGTCTGAAACAGTGGATGTCTACTGGTCTACTGGTCTGAAACAGTGGATATCTACTGGTCTACTGGTCTGAAACAGTGGATATCTACTGGTCTACTGGTCTGAAACAGTGGATGTCTACTGGTCTACTGGTCTGAAACAGTGGATATCTACTGGTCTACTGGTCTGAAACAGTGGATGTCTACTGGTCTACTGGTCTGAAACAGTGGATGTCTACTGGTCTGAAACAGTGGATGTCTACTGGTCTACTGGTCTGAAACAGTGGATGTCTACTGGTCTACTGGTCTGAAACAGTGGATGTCTACTGGTCTACTGGTCTGAAACAGTGGATGTCTACTGGTCTACTGGTCTGAAACAGTGGATGTCTACTGGTCTGAAACAGTGGATGTCTACTGGTCTGAAACAGTGGATATCTACTGGTCTACTGGTCTGAAACAGTGGATGTCTACTGGTCTGAAACAGTGGATGTCTACTGGTCTACTGGTCTGAAACAGTGGATATCTACTGGTCTACTGGTCTGAAACAGTGGATATCTACTGGTCTACTGGTCTGAAACAGTGGATGCCTGCTGGTCTGAAACAGTGGATATCTACTGGTCTGAAACAGTGCATATCTACTGGTCTACTGGTCTGAAACAGTGGATATCTACTGGTCTACTGGTCTGAAACAGTGGATGCCTGCTGGTCTGAAACAGTGGATGTCTACTGGTCTAATGGTCTGAAACAGTGGATATCTACTGGTCTGAAACAGTGGATATCTACTGGTCTACTGGTCTGAAACAGTGGATATCTACTGGTCTACTGGTCTGAAACAGTGGATATCTACTGGTCTACTGGTCTGAAACAGTGGATGTCTACTGGTCTACTGGTCTGAAACAGTGGATATCTACTGGTCTAATGGTCTGAAACAGTGGATATCTACTGGTCTGTCATTCTCCCTCTCTCTGTCTGTCTGTCTCTCTCCCAGTCTCTCTCTCCCAGTCTCTCTCTCCCAGTCTCTCTCTCCCAGTCTCTCTCTCCCAGTCTCTCTCTCCCAGTCTCTCTCTCCCAGTCTCTCTCTCCCAGTCTCTCTCTCCCTGTGTCTCTCTCCCTGTCTCTCTCTCTCTCTGTCTGTCTGTCAGCGTATGTGTGCCATTCAGAGGGTGATTGAGCCTAATGATTCAAGTAACTTTGAACAGGGTATGGTAATAGGTGCCAGGTGCACCGGTTTGAGTGTTTCAAGAACTGCAACGCTGCTGGGGTTTTTTCCACGCTCAACAGTTTCCTGTATCAAGAATGATCCAACACATTGTAGAGTCCATGTCACAACGAATGTAGGCTGTTTTGAGGGCAAAAGGGGTGTGTTAGGAAGGTGTTCCTAATGTTTTGTCCTCTCAATGTATTCTAGTCATGACTCATCCTCTATAAGGTCTGTATTGTTTGGTTGGCCGTTTACTAAACTGATGGATCTGGAAACACATCCATTCCACTGCACCTGCGATAACATCTGCAAATCTGTGTTGCAACCAATAAACTGTTGATTTGATTCCCGTCTCCCCTGATCTCGGTGCTACGTTGTGTTGTGATGTGATTATTAACAGATTGTACAGGATGAAACCCTGCCAGGTGTGACATATCCCCCTTCTCTCCCTCCCTCCTCCTCTCTCTCCCTCCCTCCCTCCTCCTCTCTCTCTCTCTTCCTCCCTCCCTCCTCCTCTCTCTCTTCCTCCCTCCCCCTCCTCCTCTCTCTCTTCCTCCCTCCCTCCCTCCTCTCTCTCTCTCTCTTCCTCCCTCCCCTCCTCTCTCTCTCTCTCTCCTCCTCCTCTCTCTCCCTCCCTCCTTCCTCTCCCTCCTCCTCTCTCTCTCCTCTCCCTCCTCTCTCTCTCCCTCCCTCCTCCTCTCTCTCCCTCCCTCCTCCTCTCTCTCCCTCCCTCTCTCTCTCCCTCCCTCCCCTCTCTCTCTCTCTCTCTCCCTCCCTCCTCCCTCTCTCTCCCTCCCTCCTCCTCTCCCTCCCTCCCTCCTCCTCTCCCTCCTCCTCTCCCTCTCTCCCTCCCTCCTCTCTCTCTCTCTCCCTCTCTCTCTCTCTCTCTCCCTCCCTCCCTCCTCTCCCTCTCTCCTCCCTCCCTCCTCCTCTCCCTCCTCCTCTCCCTCTCTCTCCCTCCCTCCCTCCTCTCTCCCTCCCTCCTCTCTCCCTCCTCGTCTCCCTCTCTCCCTCCCTCCGCAAACGACCGTATCGGTCTCCGTTTGTGTCTCGTCGCCTCGTGCCCGGTCACCGTGGAAACAGCGGTTACGTTACCGGGAGGTGATCACCCTCGATGAGACCGCTCTCCCCAGTCGCCCACGACGACGAAAGCAGGGCCATTAAGCGTGTCGTTTCCAGATGCGGTGGAGTGGGTGGCTCATCTATCAGATTGAGAGGGTGGGTGGGGGGGTGTGTGTCAGAGTGTGTGTGTGTGTGTCAGAGTGTGTGTGTGTGTGTGTGTGTGTGTGTGTGTGTGTGTGTGTGTGTGTGTGAGAGAGAGAGAGAGAGTCAGAGTGTGTGTGTGTGTGTGTGTGAGAGAGAGAGAGTCAGAGTGTGTGTGGGTGTGTGCGTGGGTGTGTGTGTGTGTGTGTGTGTGAGAGAGAGAGTCAGAGAGTGTGTGTGTGTGTGTGTGTGTGTGTGTGTGTGTGTGTGTGTGTGTGTGTGTGTGTGTGTGTGTGTGTGAGAGAGAGAGAGTCAGAGTGTGTGGGGTGTGTGTGTGTGTGTGTGTGTGTGTGTGTGTGTGTGTGTGTGTGTGTGTGTGTGTGTGTGTGAGAGAGAGAGAGTCAGTGTGTGTGTGTGTGTGTGTGTGTGTGTGTGTGTGTGTGTGTGAGAGAGAGAGAGAGTCAGAGTGTGTGTGTGCTCATCCATCAGTCTGAGACATGAGAGGTGAGCCTCCAATCCGTCAGTCTAGTGTTCTACTGGCCAGGATCCATCAGTCTAGTGTTCTACTGGCCAGGATCCGTGAGGAAGGTGAGGGATCAGCCCAGAACGACACGGCAGGGCGTGGTCAATGACCTGAAGAGAGCTGGGACCACAGTCTCAAAGAAAACCATTAGTAACACACTACGCCGTCATGGATTAAAATCCTGCAGCGCACGCAAGGTCCCCCTGCTCAAGCCAGCGCATGTCCAGGCCCGTCTGAAGTTTGCCAATGACCATCTGGATGATCCAGAGGAGGAATGGGAGAAGGTCATGTGGTCTGATGAGACAAAAATAGAGCTTTTTGGTCTATATTCCACTCGCCGTGTTTGGAGGAAGAAGAAGGATGAGTACAACCCCAAGAACACCATCCCAACCGTGAAGCATGGAGGTGGAAACATCATTCTTTGGGGATGCTTTTCTGCAAAGCAGACAGGATGACTGCACCGTATTGAGGGGAGGATGGATGGGGCCATGTATCGCGAGATCTTAGCCAACAACCTCCTTCCCTCAGTAAGAGCATTGAAGATGGGTCGTGCTTGCGTCTTCCAGCATGACAACGACCCGAAACACACAGCCAGGGCAACTAAGGAGTGGCTCCGTAAGAAGCATCTCAAGGTCCTGGAGTGGCCTAGCCAGTCTCCAGACCTGAACCCAATAGAAAATCTTTGGAAAATCTTTGGAGGGAGCTGAAAGTCCGTATTGCCCAGCGACAGCCCCGAAACCTGAAGGATCTGGAGAAGGTCTGGAGAAGGTCTGTATGGAGGAGTGGGCTAAAATCCCTGCTGCAGTGTGTGCAAACCTGGTCAAGAACTATAGGAAACGTATGATCTCTAATTGGCAAACAAAGGTTTCTGTACCAGATATTAAGTTCTGCTTTTCTGATGTATCAAATGCTTATGTCATGCAATAAAATGCAAATTAATTACTTAAAAATAATACAATGTGATTTTCTGCAGTTTTGTTTCAGATTCTGTCTCTCACAGTTGAAGTGTACCTATGATTAAAAAAAAAAAATACAGACCTCTACATGCTTTGTAAGTAGGAAAACCTGCAGTGTATCAAATACTTGTTCTCCCCAGTGTGTGTGTGTGTGTGTGTGTGTGTGTGTGTGTATATCAAATTACATAGCACACAACAACATAACTGCAAAGTAGGGCCTCTTCCACACATAGGGAGGATATAGGGGGTTTAACAGCTATACAGATGGGTATAGAGGCTGGAATTTACAAGTGATGAGCTTCGAGGGAAACTACACACAACTACAAAGGGAATTGATCTTCAAGCTGCAACGCCTACTGATATAGATCATATGCTGGAGATGAGAGAGCGAGAGAGAGAGAGAGAGAGAGAGAGAGAGGGCTTCTAACCAGATCAGAGAGGAGGAGAGAGAGGGATTCTAACCAGATCAGAGAGGAGGAGAGAGAGGGATTCAAACCAGATCAGAGAGGAGGAGAGAGAGAGAGGGATTCTAACCAGATCAGAGAGGAGGAGAGAGGGATTCTAACCAGATCAGAGAGGAGAGAGAGAGAGAGGGATTCTAACCAGATCAGAGAGGAGGAGAGAGGGCTTCTAACCAGATCAGAGAGGAGGAGAGAGAGAGAGGGATTCTAACCAGATCAGAGAGGAGGAGAGAGAGAGAGGGATTCTAACCAGATCAGAGAGGAGGAGAGAGAGAGTGATTCTAACCAGATCAGAGAGGAGGAGAGAGAGAGAGGGATTCTAACCAGATCAGAGGAGGAGAGAGAGAGAGGGATTCTAACCAGATCAGAGAGGAGAGAGAGAGTGATTCTAACCAGATCAGAGAGGAGGAGAGAGAGAGAGGGATTCTAACCAGATCAGAGAGGAGAGAGAGAGAGAGGGATTCTAACCAGATCAGAGAGAGAGAGAGAGAGAGGGATTCTAACCAGATCAGAGAGGAGGAGAGAGAGGGCTTCTAACCAGATCAGAGAGGAGGAGAGAGGGCTTCTAACCAGATCAGAGAGGAGGAGAGAGAGAGGGCTTCTAACCAGATCAGAGAGGAGGAGAGAGAGAGGGCTTCTAACCAGATCAGAGAGGAGGAGAGAGAGATTCTAACCAGATCAGAGAGGAGGAGAGAGGGCTTCTAACCAGATCAGAGAGGAGGAGAGAGGGCTTCTAACCAGATCAGAGAGGAGGAGAGAGAGGGCTTCTAACCAGATCAGAGAGGAGGAGAGAGGGCTTCTAACCAGATCAGAGAGGAGGAGAGAGAGAGAGAGGGCTTCTAACCAGATCAGAGAGGAGGAGAGAGGGCTTCTAACCAGATCAGAGAGGAGAGAGAGAGATTCTAACCAGATCAGAGAGGAGGAGAGAGAGAGAGGATTCTAACCAGATCAGAGAGGAGGAGAGAGAGAGAGGGATTCTAACCAGATCAGAGAGGAGGAGAGAGGGATTCTAACCAGATCAGAGAGGAGGAGAGAGAGGGATTCTAACCAGATCAGAGAGGAGGAGAGAGGGATTCTAACCAGATCAGAGGAGGAGAGAGAGAGGGATTCTAACCAGATCAGAGGAGAGAGAGAGAGAGGGATTCTAACCAGATCAGAGAGAGGAGGAGAGAGAGGGCTTCTAACCAGATCAGAGAGGAGAGAGAGAGAGAGAGGGCTTCTAACCAGATCAGAGAGGAGGAGAGAGAGAGAGGGATTCTAACCAGATCAGAGAGGAGAGAGAGAGGGCTTCTAACCAGATCAGAGAGGAGGAGAGAGAGAGGGATTCTAACCAGATCAGAGAGGAGGAGAGAGAGAGAGGGATTCTAACCAGATCAGAGAGGAGGAGAGGAGGAGAGAGAGAGAGAGAGGGATTCTAACCAGATCAGAGAGGAGGAGAGAGAGTGATTCTAACCAGATCAGAGAGGAGGAGAGAGAGAGAGGGATTCTAACCAGATCAGAGAGGAGGAGAGAGAGTGATTCTAACCAGATCAGAGAGGAGGAGAGAGAGAGAGGGATTCTAACCAGATCAGAGAGGGAGAGAGAGAGAGAGAGGGATTCTAACCAGATCAGAGAGGAGGAGAGAGAGGGATTCTAACCAGATCAGAGAGGAGGAGAGAGAGAGAGGGATTCTAACCAGATCAGAGAGGAGGAGAGAGAGGGATTCTAACCAGATCAGAGAGGAGGAGAGAGGCATTCTAGGAGAAGGAACTCAGTTTGCTCCAGTGACTGGTAGAGCTTTCCTTCCTTCATTGCTCTGGTATTGTGGAGGAGAAGGTTTGATATTACTTGTGTATCACTGCTTGACCATATTGGCCAACTGGATCTAACTGTTGATCCAATCAAATATACATCTGGAGAGACAGGAGAGAAGTAGAGAGGAGAGAAGTGGACAGGAGAGAAGTAGAGAGAGGAGAGAAGTGGACAGGAGAGAAGTGGACAGGAGAGAAGTAGAGAGGAGAAGTGGACAGGAGAGAAGAGGACAGGAGGAGAAGTAGAGAGGAGAGAAGAGGACAATCAGAAGTAGAGAAGGAGAGAAGTACAGGAGAGAAGTCAGAGAGGAGAGAAGTAGAGAGGGAGAGAAGATAGAGAGGAGAGAAGTAGAGAGGAGAGAAGTAGAGAGGGAGAAGTGGACAGGAGAAAGTAGAGAGGAGAGAGTAGAGACAGGAGAGAAGAGAGGGAGAGAGGAGGAGAGAAGTGGAGAGGAGAGAGAGTGGAGAGAAAGTAGAGAGGAGAGAGTGACAGGAGAGAGGAGAGAAGTCAGGAGGAGAGAAGTGGACAGGAGAGGACAGGAGAAGAGGAGGAGAGAAGAGGACAGGACCAGAAGAGAGAGGAGAGAAGAGGACAGGAGAGAAGTAGAGAAAGTGGACAGGAGAGAAGATCAGAGAGGAGAGAAAGAGGACAGGAGAGAAGAGAGAGGAGAGAAGAGGACAGGAGAGGAGTAGAGAGGAGAAGTCAGAGAGGAGAGAAGTAGAGGAGAACCAGAGAGAAGGACAGGAGAGAAGTAGAGGAGGAGTAGAGCAGGAGAGAAGTGGACAGGAGAGAGAGAGGAGAAGTAGAGAGGAGAGAAGAGAGAGGAGAGAAAGGATCAGAGTGGAAGGAAGTAGAGAGGATTCTAGACAGAGAGAGGAGAGAAGTAGACAGGAGAGAAGTAGAGAGGAGAGAAGTAGGAGGAGAGAGAGGGAGGAGAAAGGACAGGAGAGAAGGAGGAGGAGAGAAGTAGACAGGAGGGAGAGAAGTAGAGAGGAGAGAAGTAGAGAGGGAGAGATTCTAACCAGGAGAGACAGAGAGGAGAGAAGTAGAGAGGAGAGAGGAGAGAGGAGAGGTAGACCAGGAGAAGGGACAGGAGAGAGAAAGAGGACAGGAGAGAGAAGAGAGAGGAGGTAGAGAGGAGAGTAGAGAAGGAGGAGTGTAGACAGGAGAGAAGTAGACAGGAGGAAGTAGACAGGAGAGAAGTAGATAGGAGAGAAGTAGAAGAGGAGAGAAGTAGACAGGAGATAAGCAGAGAGGAGAGCTCAGAGAGGAGAAGTAGACAGGAGAGAAGTAGATAGGACCAAGTAGAGGAGGAGACATTCTGAAGGAGAGGAGAGAAAGTAGAGGAGAAAGCACACAGAGAGGAGAAGTAGTGAGAGGACTTTCCTTCCTTCAGTAGAGAGGAGAGAAGTGAGAGAGGAGAAAGTAGACAGAGAGAGAAGTAGAGAGGAGAAGGAGTAGAGAGGAGAAAGTAGAGAGGAAAGTAGACAGGAGAGAAGTAGATAGGAGAAAGTAGAGAGGAGAGGAGTAGAGAGGAGAAAGAGGAAGGAGAAAGTAGAGAGGAGAAGTAGACAGGAGAAAGTAGAGAGGAGAAAGTAGAGGAGGAAAGTAGAGAGGAGAAAGTAGAGAGGAGAGAAGTAGAGAGGAGAGAAGTAGAGAGGAGAGAAGTAGAGAGGAGAGAAGTAGACAGGAGAGGAAGTAGACAGGAGAGAAGTAGAGGAGGAGAGAAGTAGAGAGGAGAGAAGTAGAGAAGGAGAGAAGTAGACAGGAGAGAAGTAGACAGGAGAGAAGTGGAGAGGAGAGAGAAAGAAAGGAGAAGAGGACAAAGGAGACCAGTGGAAGGAGCAGGGAGAGTGGAAAGTCCCAGGAAGGGTGGGATTAAGTGGGAGAGTGGAAAGGTACAGGGAAGATGGACAAGAGAAGGGAGACCAGTGGGAGAGGGGAGAGGAGCATAGTCAGGGAGGAGTGGAAGAGGGCAACAGGGGAGGAGTGGAGTAAATTAGAGGGTGGGAAGGTGGAGAGGCAGGCAAACGGGTGGAGAAGGAGCAGGGAGGAGTGGGAAGAATTAAGTGGGAAGGAGTGGAAGGGCAGGGAAGGAGTGGAGAGGGCAGGGAGGGTGGGTGGGGTGGGGTGGGGAGTGGTGGAGAAGAGGAGTGTCTGAATGGCGTGGGTAGCTATCTGGTGTAATCTTCACCTCAGCAGGGAAGTTAGTTAGTATGTAAGTGTTTGTTTATGCAGAAAGACGAGAGTCCTTGAGATGGAATTGATGGGGGCTCTGTCATCCTCTCAAACTTCATTAACAGACTGTGGTAAAGGTATATATACATTCACCACCGGTACTCATCTAGGGAAACTGGAATGATACAAACACACAGAGAGAATAGAGTAGAGAGAGAGAGAGAGGAGACAGAGAGAGAGGAGAGAGAGAGAAGAGACAGTGAGAGAGCTGGAGAGAGTGCAGTCAGGACACAGTGGAGAGACAGAGAGGAATATACAGTGGTGGCTGGTCAAGGAGACAGGCTAGAGAGACAGTCAATATAGAGAGGAAAGAGAGACAGTGGAGGAGACAAGAGGAGGGTGGAGGTCAATAGAGAAGGAATAGAGAGGAGTGGCTAGAGGATAGAAGGAAGGTGGCTAGATGCTAAAGTCAAGAGAGAGGTGGCAGGTCAATAGAGAGACACAGGTTGGTCAGATATACAGAATTTGGAGAGTCAAGAGAGGTAACAGTCAATAGACAGAGAGTGGCTAGTCAATAGACAGTGGTGGTTAGTCAATAGACAGTGGTGGAGAGTCAATAGACAGTGGTGGCTAGGAATAGAGAGGAGAGGAGGGAGAATAGGAGTCAATATACAGTGGTGGCTAGTCAATAGAGAGGTGGTGGAGAGAGTCAATAGGACAGAGAGTGGCTAGTCAATATACAGTGGTGGCTAGTCAACAACAGTGGATGGAGAGTCAATATAAGTCCCAGATTGAAATGTCTGTGTGTGTGTGTAGATTAAAGAGTTGAAAAAAGGTACCTCAGAGAGTCCAGATGACGAGGTAATGTGTGTATCAGAGATATATACTGTGACACCTCCACATACACTACCATAAATATATATATATATAAAAGGAATTCAACAGTTAATCTAATCAGTAGCCAGCAGGTGTAAAATGAACAAGCGCCACCCGCCAAACGGGTAGAATTTGGTACTGGCGGGAAGAACTTCTATTCCACCAGCTACAGTGGTGGCTAGTCAATATACAGTGGTGGCTAGTCAATATACAGTGGTGGCTAGTCAATATACAGTGGTGGCTAGTCAATATACAGTGGTGGCTAGTCAATATACAGTGGTGGCTAGTCAATATACAGTGGTGGCTAGTCAATATACAGTGGTGGCTAGTCAATATACAGTGGTGGCTAGTCAATATACAGTCAATATACAGTGGTGGCTAGTCAATATACAGTGGTGGCTAGTCAATATACAGTCAATATACAGTGGTGGCTAGTCAATATACAGTGGTGGTTAGTCAATATACAGTGGTGGCTAGTCAATATACAGTGGTGGCTGGTCAATATACAGTCAATATACAGTGGTGGCTGGTCAATATACAGTGGTGGCTGGTCAATATACAGTGGTGGCTAGTCAATATACAGTCAATATACAGTGGTGGCTAGTCAATATACAGTGGTGGTTGGTCAATATACAGTGGTGGCTAGTCAATATACAGTCAATATACAGTGGTGGCTAGTCAATATACTGTGGTGGCTAGTCAATATACAGTCAATATACAGTGGTGGCTAGTCAATATACAGTGGTGGTTGGTCAATATACAGTGGTGGCTAGTCAATATACAGTGGTGGCTAGTCAATATACAGTGGTGGCTAGTCAATATACAGTGGTGGTTAGTCAATATACAGTGGTGGCTAGTCAATATACAGTGGTGGCTAGTCAATATACAGTGGTGGCTAGTCAATATACAGTCAATATACAGTGGTGGCTAGTCAATATACAGTGGTGGCTAGTCAATATACAGTGGTGGCTAGTCAATATACAGTGGTGGCTAGTCAATATACAGTGGTGGCTAGTCAATATACAGTGGTGGCTGGTCAATATACAGTGGTGGCTAGTCAATATACAGTGGTGGCTAGTCAATATACAGTGGTGGCTGGTCAATATACAGTGGTGGCTAGTCAATATACAGTGGTGGCTGGTCAATATACAGTGGTGGCTAGTCAATATACAGTGGTGGCTGGTCAATATACAGTGGTGGCTAGTCAATATACAGTGGTGGCTAGTCAATATACAGTCAATATACAGTGGTGGTTAGTCAATATACAGTCAATATACAGTGGTGGTTAGTCAATATACAGTCAATATACAGTGGTGGCTAGTCAATATACAGTGGTGGCTAGTCAATATACAGTGGTGGCTAGTCAATATACAGTGGTGGCTAGTCAATATACAGTGGTGGCTAGTCAATATACAGTCAATATACAGTGGTGGCTAGTCAATATACAGTGGTGGCTAGTCAATATACAGTGGTGGCTAGTCAATATACAGTGGTGGCTAGTCAATATACAGTGGTGGCTAGTCAATATACAGTGGTGGCTAGTCAATATACAGTCAATATACAGTGGTGGCTAGTCAATATACAGTGGTGGCTAGTCAATATACAGTCAATATACAGTGGTGGCTAGTCAATATACAGTGGTGGTTAGTCAATATACAGTGGTGGCTGGTCAATATACAGTGGTGGCTAGTCAATATACAGTCAATATACAGTGGTGGCTAGTCAATATACAGTGGTGGTTGGTCAATATACAGTGGTGGCTAGTCAATATACAGTCAATATACAGTGGTGGCTAGTCAATATACAGTGGTGGCTAGTCAATATACAGTCAATATACAGTGGTGGCTAGTCAATATACAGTGGTGGTTGGTCA
The DNA here is from genome assembly GCF_018296145.1 of Oncorhynchus tshawytscha. Taxonomy (NCBI): domain Eukaryota; kingdom Metazoa; phylum Chordata; class Actinopteri; order Salmoniformes; family Salmonidae; genus Oncorhynchus; species Oncorhynchus tshawytscha. The sequence goes on from NW_024609142.1 coordinate 65,011, forward strand.
ATATACAGTGGTGGCTAGTCAATATACAGTGGTGGTTAGTCAATATACAGTGGTGGCTAGTCAATATACAGTGGTGGCTAGTCAATATACAGTGGTGGCTAGTCAATATACAGTCAATATACAGTGGTGGCTAGTCAATATACAGTGGTGGCTAGTCAATATACAGTGGTGGCTAGTCAATATACAGTGGTGGCTAGTCAATATACAGTGGTGGCTAGTCAATATACAGTGGTGGCTAGTCAATATACAGTGGTGGCTAGTCAATATACAGTGGTGGCTGGTCAATATACAGTGGTGGCTAGTCAATATACAGTGGTGGCTGGTCAATATACAGTGGTGGCTAGTCAATATACAGTGGTGGCTGGTCAATATACAGTGGTGGCTAGTCAATATACAGTGGTGGCTAGTCAATATACAGTGGTGGCTGGTCAATATACAGTGGTGGCTAGTCAATATACAGTGGTGGCTAGTCAATATACAGTGGTGGCTAGTCAATATACAGTCAATATACAGTGGTGGCTAGTCAATATACAGTGGTAGCTAGTCAATATACAGTGGTGGCTAGTCAATATACAGTGGTGGCTAGTCAATATACAGTGGTGGCTAGTCAATATACAGTCATTATACAGTGGTGGCTAGTCAATATACAGTGGTGGCTGGTCAATATACAGTGGTGGCTAGTCAATATACAGTCAATATACAGTGGTAGCTGGTCAATATACAGTGGTGGCTAGTCAATATACAGTCAATATACAGTGGTGGCTACAGTCAATATACAGTGGTGGCTAGTCAATATACAGTGGTGGCTAGTCAATATACAGTCAATATACAGTGGTGGCTAGTCAATATACAGTGGTGGGTCAATATACAGTCAATATACAGTGGTGGCTAGTCAATATACAGTGGTGGCTAGTCAATATACAGTGGTGGCTAGTCAATATACAGTGGTGGCTAGTCAATATACAGTGGTGGCTAGTCAATATACAGTGGTGGCTAGTCAATATACAGTGGTGGCTAGTCAATATACAGTGGTGGCTAGTCAATATACAGTCATTATACAGTGGTGGCTAGTCAATATACAGTGGTGGCTGGTCAATATACAGTGGTGGCTGGTCAATATACAGTGGTGGCTAGTCAATATACAGTGGTGGCTAGTCAATATACAGTCAATATACAGTGGTGGCTAGTCAATATACAGTCAATATACAGTGGTGGCTAGTCATATACAGTCAATATACAGTGGTGGTTAGTCAATATACAGTCAATATACAGTGGTCAGTCAATATACAGTGGTGGCTAGTCAATATACAGTGGTGGCTAGTCAATATACAGTGGTGGCTAGTCAATATACAGTGGTGGCAATATACAGTGGTGGCTAGTCAATATACAGTGGTGGCTAGTCAATATACAGTGGTGGCTGGTCAATATACAGTGGTGGCTAGTCAATATACAGTGGTGGCTGGTCAATATACAGTGGTGGCTAGTCAATATACAGTGGTGGCTAGTCAATATACAGTGGTGGCTAGTCAATATACAGTGGTGGCTAGTCAATATACAGTGGTGGCTAGTCAATATACAGTGGTGGCTAGTCAATATACAGTGGTGGCTAGTCAATATACAGTGGTGGCTGGTCAATATACAGTGGTGGCTAGTCAATATACAGTGGTGGCTAGTCAATATACAGTGGTGGCTAGTCAATATACAGTGGTGGCTAGTCAATATACAGTGGTGGCTAGTCAATATAGTGGTGGCAGTCAATATACAGTGGTGGCTAGTCAATATACAGTGGTGGCTAAGTGGTCAATATACAGTGTCAATATACAGTGGTGGCTAGTCAATATACAGTGGTGGCTGGTCAATATACAGTGGTGGCTAGTCAATATACAGTGGTGGCTGGTCAATATACAGTGGTGGCTAGTCAATATACAGTGGTGGCTAGTCAATATACAGTCAATATACAGTGGTGGCTGGTCAATATACAGTGGTGGCTAGTCAATATACAGTGGTGGCTAGTCATATACAGTGGTGGCTAGTCAATATACAGTGGTGGCTAGTCAATATACAGTGGTGGCTAGTCAATATACAGTGGCTAGTCAATATACAGTGGTGGCTAGTCAATATACAGTGGTGGCTGGTCAATATACAGTGGTGGCTAGTCAATATACAGTGGTGGCAGTGGTGGCTAGTCAATATACAGTGGTGGCTAGTCAATATACAGTGGTGGCTAGTCAATATACAGTGGTGGCTAGTCAATATACAGTGGTGGCTAGTCAATATACAGTGGTGGCTAGTCAATATACAGTGGTGGCTAGTCAATATACAGTGGTGGCTAGTCAATATACAGTGGTGGCTAGTCAATATACAGTGGTGGCTAGTCAATATACAGTGGTGGCTAGTCAATATACAGTGGTGGCTAGTCAATATACAGTGGTGGCTGGTCAATATACAGTGGTGGCTAGTCAATATACAGTGGTGGCTAGTCAATATACAGTGGTGGCTAGTCAATATACAGTGGTGGCTAGTCAATATACAGTGGTGGCTAGTCAATATACAGTGGTGGCTAGTCAATATACAGTGGTGGCTAGTCAATATACAGTCAATATACAGTGGCTAGTCAATATACAGTGGTGGCTAGTCAATATACAGTGGTGGCTAGTCAATATACAGTGGTGGCTAGTCAATATACAGTCAATATACAGTGGTGGCTAGTCAATATACAGTGGTGGCTAGTCAATATACAGTGGTGGCTAGTCAATATACAGTGGTGGCTGGTCAATATACAGTGGTGGCTAGTCAATATCAATATACAGTGGTGGCTAGTCAATATACAGTGGTGGCTGGTCAATATACAGTGGTGGCTAGTCAATATACAGTGGTGGCTAGTCAATATACAGTGGTGGCTAGTCAATATACAGTGGTGGCTAGTCAATATACAGTGGTGGCTAGTCAATATACAGTGGTGGCTGGTCAATATACAGTGGTGGCTAGTCAATATACAGTGGTGGCTAGTCAATATACAGTGGTGGCTGGTCAATATACAGTGGTGGCTAGTCAATATACAGTGGTGGCTAGTCAATATACAGTGGTGGCTAGTCAATATACAGTGGTGGCTAGTCAATATACAGTGGTGGCTAGTCAATATACAGTCAATATACAGTGGTGGCAATATACAGTCAATATACAGTGGTGGCTAATCAATATACAGTGGTGGCTAGTCAATATACAGTGGTGGCTGGTCAATATACAGTGGTGGCTAGTCAATATACAGTGGTGGCTAGTCAATATACAGTGGTGGCTAGTCAATATACAGTGGTGGCTAGTCAATATACAGTGGTGGCTAGTCAATATACAGTGGTGGTTAGTCAATATACAGTGGTGGCTAGTCAATATACAGTGGTGGCTGGTCAATATACAGTGGTGGCTGGTCAATATACAGTGGTGGCTAGTCAATATACAGTGGTGGCTAGTCAATATACAGTGGTGGCTAGTCAATATACAGTGGTGGCTAGTCAATATACAGTGGTGGCTAGTCAATATACAGTGGTGGCTAGTCAATATACAGTGGTGGCTAGTCAATATACAGTGGTGGTTAGTCAATATACAGTGGTGGCTAGTCAATATACAGTGGTGGCTAGTCAATATACAGTGGTGGCTAGTCAATATACAGTGGTGGCTAGTCAATATACAGTGGTGGCTAGTCAATATACAGTGGTGGCTAGTCAATATACAGTGGTGGCTAGTCAATATACAGTGGTGGCTAGTCAATATACAGTGGTGGTATTTTTGAGGCGCTGGCACAGACATAAAAATTGGTCTAATTTACTGGAAGTTTCAGCGAAGTTTCTCTGGCTATCATGATTCTTTAGACACGTCTAAAATAAATAATGAATTTATCGTGACGTCGTGAGGCTATGTTAAATTAATTTAGTAGACTTCTTCCCAGAAAGTAGCCGTTTCCAAAAAAGGTCTGCATCGGTGGCTCGTAGGCGTGGGAAACCAGGAAGATGCTAAAACCTGGATGTTCTTCAAGCTGTTAGTCCCCAGTGGGAGGGTGGGGAACAGCTTCGGCCCCCAGATGTTGTCCCTCAGGCTGTAATACCTGTATCAGCCAATACCCTGCTGCCTCTGTCACAAACGCGGGGGCACACAGACAAACTGAAAAACAACACACATCTGGACACAAGGTGGAAGACACCCACACAAACTGACCCCTCCCCCCACACACACTCTAAGGGTCTGAACATTTAAACGAAATTGGGATCCTTAGTGTTAAAAAACATTTAAATATTTTTTTTGTGTAGATGCCGACAGTAAACAGTATAGTGGGTCAATTTCCCACAACAACAAGGAGCGTGGAAGAGGCTCAACCTCTCCTCTATTTTGGTGCCCTGGAAACCGTCCCGCTCACCTGGACAGACACCGTGTGACAGCGGAGTGGTGCATCTCACTCATCTCTATAGCCTCTTCTATTCATTGATGATTGGCTGTAGTGAAGTTACAAGTGACCTAGCAAGACAAGAAACTGCAGGGATACAGCTTTTGACTGCTGATTGGCCGAGTGCCCGGTTCTGACTGTCTGGTGGCTGACCTGCCTATACTGATAGATAGACCTAGTGCACGGTTCTGACTGTCTGGTGGCTGACCTGACTATACTGTGCCCCTCCCTTTCTCTCTCTCCGTCCCTCGTCTCGACTCTCCTACGTCATCGTCAGGTGGTACTGAGCCTCAGTAATGGTGGGACAGGTAGAACTGAGCCTCAGAAATGGTGGGACAGGTAGAACTGAGCCTCAGAAATGGTGGGACAGGTGGACCTGAGCCTCAGTAATGGTGGGACAGGAAGAACTGAGCCTCAGTAATGGTGGGACAGGTAGAACTGAGCCTCAGTAATGGTGGGACAGGTAGAACTGAGCCTCAGAAATGGTGGGACAGGTAGAACTGAGCCTCAGTAATGGTGGGACAGGTAGAACTGAGCCTCAGTAATGGTGGGACAGGTTGAACTGAGCCTCAGAAATGGTGGGACAGGTAGAACTGAGCCTCAGTAATGGTGGGACAGGTTGAACTGAGCCTCAGAAATGGTGGGACAGGTAGCACTGAGCCTCAGTAATGGTGGGACAGGTAGCACTGAGCCTCAGTTATGGTGGGACAGGTGGAACTGAGCCTCAGTGATGGTGGGACAGGTGAAACTGAGCCTCAGTAATAGTGGGACAGGTGGTACTGAGCCTCAGTAATAGTGGGACAGGTAGAACTGAGCCTCAGTGATGGTGGGACAGGTGATACTGAGCCTCAGTAATAGTGGGACAGGTCGAACTGAGCCTCAGTAATGGTGGGACAGGTAGAACTGAGCCTCAGAAATGGTGGGACAGGTAGAACTGAGCCTCAGTAATGGTGGGACAGGTTGAACTGAGCCTCAGAAATGGTGGGACAGGTAGCACTGAGCCTCAGTAATGGTGGGACAGGTAGCACTGAGCCTCAGTTATGGTGGGACAGGTAGAACTGAGCCTCAGAAATGGTGGGACAGGTAGCACTGAGCCTCAGTAATGGTGGGACAGGTGGAACTGAGCCTCAGAAATGGTGGGACAGGTAGAACTGAGCCTCAGTAATGGTGGGACAGGTTGAACTGAGCCTCAGAAATGGTGGGACAGGTGGCACTGAGCCTCAGTAATGGTGGGACAGGTAGCACTGAGCCTCAGTTATGGTGGGACAGGTGGAACTGAGCCTCAGTGATGGTGGGACAGGTGCAACTGAGCCTCAGTAATAGTGGGACAGGTCGAACTGAGCCTCAGTGATGGTGGGACAGGTGATACTGAGCCTCAGTAATAGTGGGACAGGTCGAACTGAGCCTCAGTAATGGTGGGACACGTGAAAACGCTGCCGACAGAGAGGGCTGCCTCGCTTCTAGTCCTTAGAAACTTTGCAGCTCATCTAAAAACAACAACTGCCCGAGCCACTGCCTGTTCACCCCGCTATCATCCAGAAGGCGAGATCAGTACAGGTGCATCAAAGCTGGGACCGAGAGACTGAAAAACAGCTTCTATCTCAAGGCCATCAGACTGTTAAACGGCCGTCTGTGAGCGTATGTCTGAGTGTGTGTGTGCGTGCGTGTGTGTGTGTTATTAAAGGGGATGCAGCAGAGGGAGGGAGAGTTTAATCTGCTGTTCTGTCCTGAACCTCTTCATTAATGTTATTAAAGGGGATGTGGCAGAGGGAGGGAGAGTTCAGTGAACGACACAGATCCATATATGGCCATGGTTGATTTGCATATAGGCCAAACTGCAGCTCTGATTGGTGATGAAGCACCGGGCTGAGTAGTGTACAATAGGATCCCTAGTCTGATGAGGTCCGCCTACAACAAAATATCATGCATATCCCATCCCACTTCCTGTATTCCTCAACAACAGTAATCAGTTAGTCTGTTTATCCCATCCCACTTCCTGTATTCCTCAACAACAGTAATCATTTAGTCTGTTTATCCCATCCCACTTCCTGTATTCCTCAACAACAGTAATCATTTAGTCTGTTTATCCTGTATTCCTCAACAACAGTAATAATTGAGTCTGTTTATCCCATCCCACTTCCTGCAGTCCTCAACAGTAATCATTGAGTCTGTTTATCCCAGCTCCTATATTCCTCAACAGTAATAATTGAGTCTGTTTATCCCACTTCCTGCAGTCCTCAACAGTAATCATTTAGTCTGTTTATCCCAGCTCCTATATTCCTCAACAGTAATCATTGAGTCTGTTTATCCCAGCTCCTATATTCCTCAACAGTAATCATTTAGTCTGTTTATCCCAGCTCCTATATTCCTCAACAGTAATCATTTAGTCTGTTTATCCCAGCTCCTATATTCCTCAACAACAGACATAAATAACAGGTGGTTTATCCGTTCATGTTGTAGTTGGTTGTTTAAACTAGGAGTTATTAGGGAATGAAACTCTGACAAAACCGCATATTTAGGAGTTTAAAAAGACTGAAATGTTCTCCTCTTCTGATATGAACTGAGGTGTGAACTGGATATCAGAATGTGTGTGTGTGTGTGTGTGTGGTGTGTGTGTGTGTGTGTTAGCGGTTGTTCATATGACAAACAGGAGAAGGAGAGTGGTAATCATCTGGGAAGAGCAATGTGAAGTTCACAGAGAGAGGGATGAATATTTGATGGAATGAAAACGGGAGAGAGAGAGAGACAGACAGAGAGAGACAGAGAGAGAGAGAGACAGAGAGAGAGAGAGAGAGAGAGAGAGAGAGAGAGAGAGAGAGAGAGAGAGAGAGAGAGAGAGAGAGAGAGAGAGAGAGAGAGAGAGCGACAGAGAGAGACAGAGAGAGACAGAGAGAGAGATGAGGCGGTTTAAAAGTTTAATGTGGATCCAGATGCTGCTGCACTTAAGTGGGGAGGAAGAGGAGGACGAGGAGGAGGAAGAGAGTGATGTGTGCAGCCAGTGGACTAAATTAGTGGGAAGAACAATCGGCGAGAAGACGGGAGGAGTGACTGTGTCTCTGTGTGTGTCTCTGTGTGTGTGTGTGTGTGTGTGTGTGTGTGTGTGTGTGTGTGTGTGTGTGTCTGTGTCTCTCTGCGTGCGTGTGTGTGTCTCTCTGCGTGCGTGTGTGTGTGTGTCTCTCTCTACGTGTGTGACTGTGTCTCTCTCTCTGTGTGTGTCTCTGTGTGTGTGTGTGTCTCTGTGTGTGTGTGTGTGTGTGTGTGTGTGTGTCTCTCTCTGTGTGTGTGTGTGTCTCTGTGTGTGTGTGTCTCTCTGTGTGTGTGTGTGTCTCTCTGTGTGTGTGTCTCTCTGTGTGCGTGTGTGTGTCTCTGTGTGTGTGTGTCTCTCTGTGTGTGTGTCTCTCTGTGTGTGTGTCTCTGTGTGTGTGTGTGTCTCTCTGCGTGTGTGTGTGTGTGTTTCTCTCTGCGTGTGTGTGTGTGTGTGTGTGTGTGTCTCTCTGTGTGTGTGTGTGGGTGCGTCTCTCTCTCTGCGTGTGTGTCTCTCTGTGCGTGTGTGTGTCTCTCTGTGCGTGTGTGTGTCTCTATGTGCGTGTGTGTATCTCTCTCTGTGTGTGTGTATCTCTCTCTGCGTGTGTGTGTGTCTCTCTCTGCGTGTGTGTGTGTGTGTGTGTCTCTCTCTGTGTCTGTGAGGACAACAGGTCCACCAGCTCCACTCTGACAACAACCGTTCTGACAGAAGAGCTCAGAGGACCACCACTCACACACACACACACACACACGTGAGGAAAGAGACAGAGGACAGACTGTAACCAACAGAGATCCTGTCTGAGAAAGTAGAAGAGACAGATAAAGGACATTAACCGTGAGCTGTGACTCCGTACAGCGTGTTACAGAACCCTACAGCAGAACCCTACAGCATGTTACAGAACCCTACAGCGTGTTACAGAACCCTACAGCAGAACCCTACAGCATGTTACAGAACCCTACAGCAGAACCCTACAGCGTGTTACAGAACCCTACAGCAGAACCCTACAGCATGTTACAGAACCCTACAGCAGAACCCTACAGCGTGTTACAGAACCCTACAGCGTGTTACAGAACCCTACAGCGTGTTGCAGAACCCTACAGTGTGTTACAGAACCCTACAGCAGAACCCTACAGTATGTTACAGAACCCTACAGCGTGTTACAGAACCCTACAGCGTGTTACAGAACCCTACAGTGTGATACAGAACCCTACAGCGTGTTACAGAACCCTACAGCAGAACCCTACAGCGTGTTACAGAACCCTACAGCGTGTTACAGAACCCTACAGCGTGTTACAGAACCCTACAGCGTGTTACAGAACCCTACAGCGTGTTACAGAACCCTACAGCGTGTTACAGAACCCTACAGCGTGTTACAGAACCCTACAGCAGAACCCTACAGCGTGTTACAGAACCCTACAGCGTGTTACAGAACCCTACAGCGTGTTACAGAACCCTACAGCGTGTTACAGAACCCTACAGCAGAACCCTACAGCGTGTTACAGAACCCTACAGTGTGTTACAGAACCCTACAGCATGTTACAGAACCCTACAGCATGTTACAGAACCCTACAGCGTGTTACAGAACCCTACAGTGTGATACAGAACCCTACAGCATGTTACAGAACCCTACAGCATGTTACAGAACCCTACAGCGTGTTACAGAACCCTACAGTGTGATACAGAACCCTACAGCGTGTTACAGAACCCTACAGCAGAACCCTACAGCGTGTTACAGAACCCTACAGTGTGTTACAGAACCCTACAGCGTGTTACAGAACCCTACAGTGTGTTACAGAACCCTATAGCATGTTACAGAACCCTACAGCGAGTTACAGAACCCTACAGCGAGTTACAGAACCCTACAGCGTGTTACAGAACCCTACAGCGTGTTACAGAACCCTACAGTGTGTTACAGAACCCTACAGCGTGTTACAGAACCCTACAGCAGAACCCTACAGCAGAACCCTACAGCGTGTTACAGAACCCTACAGTGCGTTACAGAACCCTACAGCGCGTTACAGAACCCTACAGCGCGTTACAGAACCCTACAGCGCGTTACAGAACCCTACAGCGCGTTACAGAACCCTACAGCGCGTTACAGAACCCTACAGCGTGTTACAGAACCGTACAGCGCGTTACAGAACCCTACAGCGTGTTACAGAACCCTACAGCGCGTTACAGAACCCTACAGCAGAACCCTACAGCGTGTTACAGAACCCTACAGCGTGTTACAGAACCCTACAGCGCGTTACAGAACCCTACAGCGTGTTACAGAACCCTACAGCGTGTTACAGAACCCTACAGCGTGTTACAGAACCCTACAGCGCGTTACAGAACCCTACAGCGTGTTACAGAACCCTACAGCGCGTTACAGAACCTTACAGCGTGTTACAGAACCCTACAGCGTGTTACAGAACCCTACAGCGTGTTGCAGAACCCTACAGCGTGTTACAGAACCCTACAGCGAGTTACAGAACCCTACAGCGCATTACAGAACCCTACAGCGTGTTACAGAACCCTACAGCGCGTTACAGAACCCTAGATGAGACCTGCTGGTATCATTTCTGTAGACAGGAAGTCACTACATCAGACCTGCTGGTATCATTACTGTAGACAGGAAGTCACTACATCAGACCTGCTGTGTTCATAATTCATAGTTTATATTTTGTTTTTATTGATTATTCTAAATGTGTTGTATAGTTGTCCTCGGGGCACCATTGTAAATGAGAGACTGGTCTCAATGGGTTCCCCTGAAAACATGTAAGTTAAATAAATCATATTAAAACTTTTTTTTTTAAACACCTGATTCATCAAGGTTAGGAAGGAGAAACCCCTCTGTAGAGAATGAATGACACCTGATTCATCCAGGTTGGGAAGGAGAAACCCCTCTGTAGAGAATAACACCTGATTCATCCAGGTTGGTGAAGGAGAAACCTCTCTGTAGAGAATAACACCTGATTCCAAGATATCGTCAAGATAAGCAACTTAAAGTAACACGTCTGGCAACGAAGCGTCACATTTCCCACTTTGACAAACTTAGAAAAAAAGCAGCAAAGCATTTTGAATGTCAGGGGTCAAAAAGGTGAATAATATAGAGGTCTTATATGACTTCTAGAGACTTCCAACCAGACGGAGAGTTCTATTAGACTGAGTGGTACAGTACTGCTCTGACAAAGACATTGATTTTATCCCGACAAAACAGTCTCGCAGTGGGAAATGAAACATGAATAGTTGATGCGTTTTTTTTTGTTTTGAGAACAGCCTCCAAAAAGCTCAGGGTGATCTGTTCCATCACGGCCCAGTAAACCGCAGGCTACAGTCGAAAGAACACGTAGATGAACCAGCAGGTCTGATATAGTGGCTTCATGTCCACATTAATGACACCAGCAGGTCTGATGTAGTGGCTTCATGTCCACATTAATGACACCAGCAGGTCTGATGTAGTGGCTTCATGTCTACATTTATGACACCAGCAGGTCTGATGTAGTGGCTTCATGTCCACATTAATGACACCAGCAGGTCTGATGTAGTGACTTCCTGTCCACATTAATGACACCAGCAGGTCTGATGTAGTGACTTCCTGTCCACATTAATGACACCAGCAGGTCTGATGTAGTGACTTCCTGTCCACATTAATGACACCAGAGGGTCTCTACGGAGGGTTTGACACGATTTTGGGAACCTCCAAAGACCAAATGGAGCTCCGTCCCACGTCCCTTTGCGCCGTTCGTTGTAGACAGGGCCATGTGAAGACAACGGGATTAACAGGATGTTCATTTTTTATCAGGATATTTTCTACCTGCAGGCTGCAATATTACTATTTGTTGGCTTTATGTCGGGCTATTTTGTTTTTTACACAGTTGGCAACAGAAGTTACTTTTAGATTGGAATAATTTGGAATAATTTTTATTTAAATATCATCTTGATTAACCACACGACATTGAGATGTGAAAACGTTATAAATGAAATTAAACCGTTTCACAAAAAAACGTGCAAATGAATAACCATAACCGGCACGCAGCTCGGGAGAAACGGTAAAGACGAATTGGCATTCAACATGAGAAAAGGTTGTCCACTCCTCGTGTAGACAATTACCGGCAACTCCAGGAGAGGAACGGCAGACTCTGAGACAGACAGCAGGAGCGGGAGAAGAAGAGTTGGATCAAGTTCCAAGTTTTTTTATATTCTTCTTCTGGTTATCTAGATCTCTGGAGCCCTCTTGAGGCAGGGGTTATTTCATCAAACCGTAAACTGAAAAACATCACACAAGCTCAAATCATTTGGCTGATTAACATATAGGGTGTGTCTATAGGTCTGATGTTAGGTTCCTCTCCATCACCTGTCCTTGTGTTTGTATACCTGTACTGTCTCCATTATTTAATACATTGATGTCACAAAACAAGGTGCTCCTCTGGTGTGTGTACAGTGTGTGTGTGTGTGTGTGTGTGTGTACAGTGTGTGTGTGTGTGTCTGTGCTGCATGTAGGAGTAGTGACAGGTAGATAATGGCTGAATGAATAATTGAAAATGGTGTCCTCTACGGCACGGTGAGACGGTGAACCAGCTAGCGGACGACATCACGACACGACCAGAGGAGTAGAACACGGAGCAGCTCTTAAATTAATCAGGAGAGGAGATCTGGACAAATAGACAACAACAACCGAGGAGGAGGAGGAGGCCCCCTGCTGTCTCTGTCTGCTTGGTTAACCTTATTAAAGAGCCACTATGACACTGTGGCACTTCCTGGTGGTACTATACAGGACCATGATAGATCTCCTCTACCTAGTGGTACTATCTATACAGGACCATGATAGTTCTCCTCTACCTAGTGGTACTATCTATACAGGACCATGATAGATCTCCTCTACCTAGTGGTACTATCTCCTCTATCTAGTGGTATTATCTATACAGGACCATGATAGATCTCCTCTACCTAGTGGTACTTTCTCCTCTACCTAGTGGTACTATCTATACAGGACCATGATAGTTCTCCTCTACCTAGTGGTACTTTCTCCTCTACCTAGTGGTACTATCTATACAGGACCATGATAGATCTCCTCTACCTAGTGGTACTATCTATACAGGACCATGATAGATCTCCTCTACCTAGTGATACTATCTATACAGGACCATGATAGATCTCCTCTACCTAGTGATACTATCTATACAGGACCATGATAGATCTCCTCTACCTAGTGGTACTATCTATACAGGACCATGATAGATCTCCTCTATCTAGTGGTACTATCTATACAGGACCATGATAGATCTCCTCTACCTAGTGGTACTATCTATACAGGACCATGATAGTTCTCCTCTACCTAGTGGTACTATCTATACAGGACCATGATTGTTCTCCTCTACCTAGTGGTACTTTCTCCTCTACCTAGTGGTACTATCTATACAGGACCATGATAGTTCTCCTCTACCTAGTGGTACTATCTATACAGGACCATGATAGTTCTCCTCTACCTAGTGGTACTATCTATACAGGACCATGATTGTTCTCCTCTACCTAGTGGTACTTTCTCCTCTACCTAGTGGTACTATCTATACAGGACCATGATAGTTCTCCTCTACCTAGTGGTACTATCTATACAGGACCATGATAGATCTCCTCTACCTAGTGGTACTATCTCCTCTATCTAGTGGTATTATCTATACAGGACCATGATAGATCTCCTCTACCTAGTGGTACTATCTATACAGGACCATGATAGATCTCCTCTACCTAGTGGTACTATCTATACAGGACCATGATAGATCTCCTCTATCTAGTGATAGCTAGAGAGAGACACAAATAGAGAGACAGAGAGAGAGACACAGAGAGACAGACAGAGACACAGAGAGACAGAGACGATAACAACAGTAGTTAGCCTGACCTGGTCTGTATGAGCCAAAGGTGTGCGCCAGTCTGTTGAGCAGGTCAGGGTTGTTATAGCGATCCTCGTTAGCCACCACCCAGAAACAGCTCTCGGACATCTCCTGGGGGCGGATCTACACACAGACACACCAATAGAAGGCAGGTGGGACCAGCGGGTTAATATGTGAACATGGACAAGCAGCCACAAGGGAAGTACTGAGCACATATGAATCTCATTTGTATAGTCCCTCCCCTATACACACCACAACGCGTCTCAGTGACAGTAACACCACGGGTGAGTTAGGCAGGTTTAGGAATCATTTAGTCTGTATCAGCTGGTCTGACAGTAACACCACGGGTGAGTTAGGCAGGTTTAGGAAACATTTAGTCTGACAGTAAAACCACGGGTGAGTTAGGCAGGTTCAGGAATCATTTAGTCTGACAGTAACACCACGGGTGAGTTAGGCAGGTTTAGGAATCATTTAGTCTGACAGTAACACCACGGGTGAGTTAGACAGGTTTAGGAATCATTTAGTCTGTATCAGCTGGTCTGACAGTAATACCACGGGTGAGTTAGGCAGGTTCAGGAATCATTTAGTCTGACAGTAACACCACGGGTGAGTTAGGCAGGTTTAGGAATCATTTAGTCTGACAGTAACACCACGGGTGAGTTAGACAGGTTTAGGAATCATTTAGTCTGTATCAGCTGGTCTGACAGTAATACCACAGGTGAGTTAGGCAGGTTTAGAAATCATTTAGTCTGACAGTAACACCACGGGTGAGTTAGGCAGGTTTAGGAATCATTTAGTCTGTATCAGCTGGTCTGACAGTAACACCACGGGTGAGTTAGACAGGTTTAGGAATCATTTAGTCTGACAGTAACACCACGGGTGAGTTAGACAGGTTTAGGAATCATTTAGTCTGACAGTAACACCACGGGTGAGTTAGGCAGGTTTAGGAATCATTTAGTCTGTATCAGCTGGTCTGACAGTAATACCACAGGTGAGTTAGACAGGTTTAGGAATCATTTAGTCTGTATCAGCTGGTCTGACAGTAATACCACGGGTGAGTTAGGCAGGTTTAGAAATCATTTAGTCTGACAGTAACACCACGGGTGAGTTAGGCAGGTTCAGGAATCATTTAGTCTGACAGTAACACCACGGGTGAGTTAGGCAGGTTTAGGAATCATTTAGTCTGACAGTAATACCACGGGTGAGTTAGACAGGTTTAGGAATCATTTAGCCTGTATCAGCTGGTCTGACAGTAACACCACGGGTGAGTTAGGCAGGTTCAGGAATCATTTAGTCTGACAGTAACACCACGGGTGAGTTAGGCAGGTTTAGGAATCATTTAGTCTGACAGTAATACCACGGGTGAGTTAGACAGGTTTAGGAATCATTTAGCCTGTATCAGCTGGTCTGACAGTAATACCACGGGTGAGTTAGGCAGGTTTAGGAATCATTTAGTCTGACAGTAACACCACGGGTGAGTTAGGCAGGTTTAGGAATCATTTAGTCTGACAGTAATACCACGGGTGAGTTAGACAGGTTTAGGAATCATTTAGTCTGACAGTAACACCACGGGTGAGTTAGGCAGGTTTAGGAATCATTTAGTCTGACAGTTACCACGGGTGAGTTAGACAGGTTTAGGAATCATTTAGTCTGACAGTAACACCACGGGTGAGTTAGACAGGTTTAGGAATCATTTAGTCTGACAGTAACACCACGGGTGAGTTAGACAGGTTTAGGAATCATTTAGCCTGTATCAGCTGGTTGAATGCTACTTGAAGGATCTAAAGGGAAAAGCTGAGACGCTTTAAAGTAAGTTGTTTATTTTTAAAGTCCAACTTTCTTCTCTTTCTTCTCTGACATATATAACTTGTATTTATTTATATATATATATATATAAAATGGCAACAACAAGCAACAGTACAGATGTTTCCAGGGCTAGCGTTTCCGTGCCAACAGCCATTTAAAGCCGGGGGGGGGGCTCCTCCTCTCCTCTCTGATTGGACCAGAAGTCTCAGACGGGACTTGGCTCAGCACAGAAGAAGACCAGATGTTGTTTTATCTCGTCTCGGGTGATATTACTTCACGCAATTACAATTCATATTTAGTTAAATCTCACTTCCCTGTTTTTTTCTCCTTCCCATAAATGTTTATACAGCTGTTGAACAAGCTGGACCATCTGATCTGTTGAGGAAGGAAGCTTTGGGAGCAAGGATACGTCCCAAACAACACCCAACTACCTATATATATATATATATATATATATATATATATATAACATCAGGGAACTACTTTTTAAGCCATGGTAAAGTAGTGCACGACACTGAATGATAGGGTGTGGATAGGTGACGCCTTTGGTGTTGTGATCAGCTTGTAAACAGGTTTCAATGAGACACGTTCAAAGGAGACCCCTTTGTGGTGGTGTACAGGACGACACACACACACACACACACACACACACACACACACACATTTAATATGCATGAATCCCCCCCACCCTCCCAAAAAACTCTACACTGATAGGACTTGAAAGTTTAGAGACGGTGCCTCTAAAACTCAGGAGAGATCGCGAGAGAATTTAATTTATTGTGTGATCAGCAGGCAGGCCTCTTGAGTAGCACTTCACACACACACACACACACACACACACACACACACACACACACACACACACACACACACACACACACACACACACACACACACACACACACACACACACACACACACACACACACACCTCAAAACAAGCCTTGTTCACAGCCACATGAAGGGTTCAGACACACACCATGTTTAGCCATATCTGTTAGCTACAGAAGGCCAGGCAGTGTGTGGGAGGGGGGAGGGGGGGCGCTAGGGTAATGGACTGGGAGAGTGGATGTGTGTGTGTGTGAGTGAGAGACTGAGTGAGTGACTGAGTGAGTGACTGAGTGAGAGACTGAGTGAGTGACTGAGTGAGTGACTGAGTGAGAGACTGAGTGAGTGACTGAGTGAGTGACTGAGTGAGTGACTGAGTGAGTGACTGAGTGAGTGTGAGTGACTGAGTGAGTGACTGACTGAGTGAGTGACTGAGTGAGTGACTGAGTGACTGAGTGAGTGACTGAGTGACTGAGTGAGTGACTGAGTGAGTGACTGAGTGAGTGACTGAGTGAGTGAGTGAGTGAGTGACTGAGTGACTGACTGAGTGACTGAGTCTCACCTTGGACCAGTTGAAGCGCTTCATGGAAGTCTCAAGCTTGAACTCCTTCTTGGGCCGGAGTCCGAAAGGCAAGGTGTTGTGGGTAGGCGAGCCCAGCCCACAGAACACCCCGGGGAGGAGGAGGGGAGGGGGCAGCCGAACGGGGGAGGCACTCCTGGTGGGGGAGGTGGGCCGCAGCCTGGGGGGGAGGAGGAGGAGGGGGAGGAGGCATGGGACCTCCCGGACCAGAAGGAGGCGGAGGGATGGAAGGAAAGGCGGAGGAGGGGCAGCCAGCCTGGGAAGGATGGGAGGAGGAGAGGGCCACTGGGACCGCTCCAAACTGAGGAGGAAAACAACATCAAGGAACAGGATTAGTTTTGATCAACTAAAAAATGTGTCTTTTTCCAACAACCTCTTATCTACATTTGCCATTTAAAGCTGTCAGTGTAACTCAGTTACCAGTATCTTTCAGCAATAAGGCCCGAGGAGGTGTGGTGTATGGCCAATATACCACGGCCAAAGGCTGTTCTTAAGCACGACGCAACGCTGAGTGCCTGGACACAACCCTTTAGCCGAGGTATATTGGCCATACACCACAATCCCCTGAGGTGCCTTATTGCTATAATAAACTGGTTACCAAGGTAACTAGAGCAGTAAAAACACATGTTTTGTCATAACCAGTGGTACACGATCTGATATACCACGGCTGTCAGCCAATCAGCATTCAGGGCTCGAACCACCCAGTGTATTTATCTTGCTCCTTTGCACCCCAGTATCTCTACTTGCACAATCGTCTTCTGCACATCTATTCACTCCAGTGTGTAATTGCTATATTTTAATTACTTCGCCACCAAAGCCTATTTATTGCATAACCTCCCTTATCTTACCTCATTTACACTCACTGTATATAGACTTGTTATATTGTATTATTGACTGTTTTACTCCATGTGTAACTCTGTGTTGTTGTTTGTGTCGAACTGCTTTGCTTTATTCTTGACCAGGTCACAGTTATAAATGAGAACTTGTTCTCAACTGGCCTACCTGGTTAAATAAAGGTGTTCTCAACTGGCCTACCTGGTTAAATAAAGGTGTTCTCAACTGGCCTACCTGGTTAAATAAAGGTGTTCTCAACTGGCCTACCTGGTTAAATAAAGGTGTTCTCAACTAGCCTACCTGGTTAAATAAAGGTGTTCTCAACTAGCCTACCTGGTTAAATAAAGGTGTTCTCAACTAGTCTACCTGGTTAAATAAAGGTGTTCTCAACTAGCCTACCTGGTTAAATAAAGGTGTTCTCAACTAGTCTACCTGGTTAAATAAAGGTGTTCTCAACTAGTCTACCTGGTTAAATAAAGGTGTTCTCAACTAGCCTACCTGGTTAAATAAAGGTGTTCTCAACTAGCCTACCTGGTTAAATAAAGTTGTTCTCAACTAGCCTACCTGGTTAAATAAAGGTGTTCTAAACTAGCCTACCTGGTTAAATAAAGGTGTTCTCAACTAGCCCTACCTGGTTAAATAAAGGTGTTCTCAACTGGCCTACCTGGTTAAATAAAGGTGTTCTCAACTAGCCTACCTGGTTAAATAAAGGTGTTCTCAACTAGCCTACCTGGTTAAATAAAGGTGTTCTCAACTAGTCTACCTGGTTAAATAAAGGTGTTCTCAACTAGTCTACCTGGTTAAATAAAGGTGTTCTCAACTAGCCTACCTGGTTAAATAAAGGTGTTCTCAACTAGCCTACCTGGTTAAATAAAGGTGTTCTCAACTAGCCTACCTGGTTAAATAAAGGTGTTCTCAACTAGCCCTACCTGGTTAAATAAAGGTGTTCTCAACTGGCCTACCTGGTTAAATAAAGGTGTTCTCAACTAGCCTACCTGGTTAAATAAAGGTGTTCTCAACTAGCCTACCTGGTTAAATAAAGGTGTTCTCAACTAGCCTACCTGGTTAAATAAAGGTGTTCTCAACTAGCCTACCTGGTTAAATAAAGGTGTTCTCAACTAGCCTACCTGGTTAAATAAAGGTGTTCTCAACTGGCCTACCTGGTTAAATAAAGGTGTTCTCAACTAGCCTACCTGGTTAAATAAAGGTGTTCTCAACTAGCCTACCTGGTTAAATAAAGGTGTTCTCAACTAGCCTACCTGGTTAAATAAAGGTGTTCTCAACTAGCCTACCTGGTTAAATAAAGGTGTTCTCAACTAGCCTACCTGGTTAAATAAAGGTGTTCTCAACTAGCCTACCTGGTTAAATAAAGGTGTTCTCAACTAGCCTACCTGGTTAAATAAAGGTGTTCTCAACTAGCCTACCTGGTTAAATAAAGGTGTTCTCAACTAGCCTACCTGGTTAAATAAAGGTGTTCTCAACTAGCCTACCTGGTTAAATAAAGGTGTTCTCAACTAGTCTACCTGGTTAAATAAAGGTGTTCTCAACTGGCCTACCTGGTTAAATAAAGGTGTTCTCAACTGGCCCTACCTGGTTAAATAAAGGTGTTCTCAACTAGCCCTACCTGGTTAAATAAAGGTGTTCTCAACTGGCCTACCTGGTTAAATACAGGTGTTCTCAACTGGCCTACCTGGTTAAATAAAGGTGTTCTCAACTAGCCTACCTGGTTAAATACAGGTGTTCTCAACTAGCCTACCTGGTTAAATAAAGGTGTTCTCAACTGGCCTACCTGGTTAAATAAAGGTGTTCTCAACTAGCCTACCTGGTTAAATAAAGGTGTTCTCAACTGGCCTACCTGGTTAAATAAAGGTGTTCTCAACTAGCCTACCTGGTTATATAAAGGTGTTCTCAACTAGCCTACCTGGTTAAATAAAGGTGTTCTCAACTAGCCTACCTGGTTAAATAAAGGTGTTCTCAACTAGTCTACCTGGTTAAATAAAGGTGTTCTCAACTGGCCTACCTGGTTAAATAAAGGTGTTCTCAACTGGCCTACCTGGTTAAATAAAGGTGTTCTCAACTGGCCTACCTGGTTAAATAAAGGTGTTCTCAACTAGCCTACCTGGTTAAATAAAGGTGTTCTCAACTGGCCTACCTGGTTAAATAAAGGTGTTCTCAACTGGCCTACCTGGTTAAATAAAGGTGTTCTCAACTAGCCTACCTGGTTAAATAAAGGTGTTCTCAACTGGCCTACCTGGTTAAATAAAGGTGTTCTCAACTGGCCTACCTGGTTAAATAAAGGTGTTCTCAACTGGCCTACCTGGTTAAATAAAGGTGTTCTCAACTGGCCTACCTGGTTAAATAAAGGTGTTCTCAACTGGCCTACCTGGTTAAATAAAGGTGTTCTCAACTAGCCTACCTGGTTAAATAAAGGTGTTCTCAACTAGCCTACCTGGTTAAATAAAGGTGTTCTCAACTAGCCTACCTGGTTAAATAAAGGTGTTCTCAACTGGCCTACCTGGTTAAATAAAGGTGTTCTCAACTAGCCTACCTGGTTAAATAAAGGTGTTCTCAACTAGCCTACCTGGTTAAATAAAGGTGTTCTCAACTGGCCTACCTGGTTAAATAAAGGTGTTCTCAACTGGCCTACCTGGTTAAATAAAGGTGTTCTCAACTGGCCTACCTGGTTAAATAAAGGTGTTCTCAACTAGTCTACCTGGTTAAATAAAGGTGTTCTCAACTAGTCTACCTGGTTAAATAAAGGTGTTCTCAACTAGTCTACCTGGTTAAATAAAGGTGTTCTCAACTAGTCTACCTGGTTAAATAAAGGTGTTCTCAACTAGCCTACCTGGTTAAATAAAGGTGTTCTCAACTGGCCTACCTGGTTAAATAAAGGTGTTCTCAACTAGCCTACCTGGTTAAATAAAGGTGTTCTCAACTGGCCTACCTGGTTAAATAAAGGTGTTCTCAACTAGCCTACCTGGTTAAATAAAGGTGTTCTCAACTAGCCTACCTGGTTAAATAAAGGTGTTCTCAACTGGCCTACCTGGTTAAATAAAGGTGTTCTCAACTGGCCTACCTGGTTAAATAAAGGTGTTCTCAACTGGCCTACCTGGTTAAATAAAGGTGTTCTCAACTAGTCTACCTGGTTAAATAAAGGTGTTCTCAACTAGTCTACCTGGTTAAATAAAGGTGTTCTCAACTAGTCTACCTGGTTAAATAAAGGTGTTCTCAACTAGCCTACCTGGTTAAATAAAGGTGTTCTCAACTAGCCTACCTGGTTAAATAAAGGTGTTCTCAACTAGCCCTACCTGGATAAATAAAGGTGTTCTCAACTGGCCTACCTGGTTAAATAAAGGTGTTCTCAACTAGCCTACCTGGTTAAATAAAGGTGTTCTCAACTAGCCTACCTGGTTAAATAAAGGTGTTCTCAACTAGCCTACCTGGTTAAATAAAGGTGTTCTCAACTAGTCTACCTGGTTAAATAAAGGTGTTCTCAACTAGTCTACCTGGTTAAATAAAGGTGTTCTCAACTAGTCTACCTGGTTAAATAAAGGTGTTCTCAACTAGCCTACCTGGTTAAATAAAGGTGTTCTCAACTGGCCTACCTGGTTAAATAAAGGTGTTCTCAACTAGCCTACCTGGTTAAATAAAGGTGTTCTCAACTGGCCTACCTGGTTAAATAAAGGTGTTCTCAACTAGCCTACCTAGTTAAATAAAGGTGTTCTCAACTAGCCTACCTGGTTAAATAAAGGTGTTCTCAACTGGCCTACCTGGTTAAATAAAGGTGTTCTCAACTAGCCTACCTGGTTAAATAAAGGTGTTCTCAACTGGCCTACCTGGTTAAATAAAGGTGTTCTCAACTGGCCTACCTGGTTAAATAAAGGTGTTCTCAACTAGCCTACCTGGTTAAATAAAGGTGTTCTCAACTGGCCTACCTGGTTAAATAAAGGTGTTCTCAACTGGCCTACCTGGTTAAATAAAGGTGTTCTCAACTGGCCTACCTGGTTAAATAAAGGTGTTCTCAACTGGCCTACCTGGTTAAATAAAGGTGTTCTCAACTGGCCTACCTGGTTAAATAAAGGTGTTCTCAACTAGCCTACCTGGTTAAATAAAGGTGTTCTCAACTGGCCTACCTGGTTAAATAAAGGTGTTCTCAACTAGCCTACCTGGTTAAATAAAGGTGTTCTCAACTGGCCTACCTGGTTAAATAAAGGTGTTCTCAACTAGCCTACCTGGTTAAATAAAGGTGTTCTCAACTGGCCTACCTGGTTAAATAAAGGTGTTCTCAACTAGCCTACCTGGTTAAATAAAGGTGTTCTCAACTAGTCTACCTGGTTAAATAAAGGTGTTCTCAACTGGCCTACCTGGTTAAATAAAGGTGTTCTCAACTGGCCTACCTGGTTAAATAAAGGTGTTCTCAACTGGCCTACCTGGTTAAATAAAGGTGTTCTCAACTAGCCCTACCTGGTTAAATAAAGGTGTTCTCAACTAGCCTACCTGGTTAAATAAAGGTGTTCTCAACTAGCCTACCTGGTTAAATAAAGGTGTTCTCAACTAGCCTACCTGGTTAAATAAAGGTGTTCTCAACTAGCCTACCTGGTTAAATAAAGGTGTTCTCAACTAGCCTACCTGGTTAAATAAAGGTGTTCTCAACTAGCCCTGCCTGGTTAAATAAAGGTGTTCTCAACTAGTCTACCTGGTTAAATAAAGGTGTTCTCAACTAGCCTACCTGGTTAAATAAAGGTGTTCTCAACTAGCCTACCTGGTTAAATAAAGGTGGAACAAATAAAATACATTTAAATAATATATATAATAGTGAACTCTCTGACAGGACTAAACAACAGGATTAAGCCGATGACAAAACAGGTCTGATAAGTGATTTGCTTCGTGTCCAACGGTGCTGAAAACTAAAACATCTAAAATCAATACTGGATGTTGAGCTGAAAATGCATGCCTCAATAGAAAGCACTCTGTCAATTGATCAGGATATTGACAATCGCCTTGAGATCCTGACACCTGATTGATCAGCTGGAAACAGAGAAGAGCACAAGAGCAATGTGTGTGTAAAGACCTCCACCAATATACTCAGAGAGAGAGAGTAGGCAGACATGGCTCTCAAGAGAAGACAGGCTAACCTGTGCTACTGCCCAGAGAAAGAGAACCATAACCTAACTGAGCTGGGTTAACCTGCCCAAATGACCATATTAGAGAGACAGAGAGAGAACCATAACCACAACGACTGGGTTAAAAATACTCCAGAGAGAACCATAACCATATCTACTGGGTTAACCTGGAAATACTCAGAGAGAGACAGAACCATAACCAAGATGTGTTGACCTGGAAATACTCAGAGAGAAAGAGAACCATGAAGAACAAACACCATTGTAAATACAACCCATATTTATGCTTATTTATTTTATCTTGTGTCCTTTAGCCATTTGTACATTGTTAGAACCATAACCTAAATATGACATTTGTAATGTCTTTACTGTTTGGAAATTCTGTAGTGTAATGTTTACTGTTAATTTTTGTTGTTTTTCACTTTATATATTCACTTTGTATGTTGTAACCTAACTTGACTTTGGCAATGTTAACACATGTTTCCCTGGAAATACCCTTGAAGAAGAGAGAGAGAGAACCATAACCTAACGACTGGGTTAACCTGGAAATACTCAGAGAGAGAGAGAGAGAGAACCATAACCTAACGACTGGGTTAACCTGGAAATACTCAGAGAGAGAGAGAGAGAGAGAGAACCATAACCTAACGACTGGGTTAACCTGGAAATACTCAGAGAGAGAGAGAGAGAGAGAGAACCATAACCTAACGACTGGGTTAACCTGGAAATACTCAGAGAGAGAGAGAGCAAGACAGAGACAGAGAGAGACAGAGAGAG
This sequence comes from Oncorhynchus tshawytscha, assembly GCF_018296145.1. Classification (NCBI taxonomy): domain Eukaryota; kingdom Metazoa; phylum Chordata; class Actinopteri; order Salmoniformes; family Salmonidae; genus Oncorhynchus; species Oncorhynchus tshawytscha. Next base: position 88,286 of record NW_024609142.1, read on the forward strand.
AGAGAGAGAGACAGAGACAGAGAGAGAGAGACAGAGAGAGAGAGACAGAGACAGAGAGAGACAGAGACAGAGAGAGACAGAGAGATAGAGAGAGAGAGACAGAGAGAGAGAGAGAGACAGACAGACAGACAGACAAAGAGAGAGCAAGACAGAGACAGAGAGAGACAGAGACAGAGAGAGAGACAGAGAGAGAGACAGAGAGAGACAGAGAGAGAGACAGAGAGAGACAGAGAGAGACAGACAGAGACAGAGAGAGACAGAGACAGAGAGAGACAGAGAGAGATAGAGAGAGAGAGAGAGAGAGAGAGAGAGACAGAGAGACAGACAGACAGACAGACAAAGAAGAGACAGAGAGAGACAGAGAGAGAGAGAGAGACAGAAAGACAGGGACAGAGAAAGAAAGACAGAGCGAGAGAGAAATTATCTACCTCACTTGCTTTGGCAAAGTTAACACATTTCCCATGCCAATAAAGCCCTTGAATTGAAAAAATTGAATTGAGAGAGACACTCCTGTGAGTGTACTGTTTATTTGGTTTATTTCACTTTAGTTTATTATCTACCTCACTTGCTTTGGCAATGTTGTCATATGTTTCCCACGCCAATGAAGCCCTTAAATTGAACTGAGGGAGCTTGTGAATACGGTGTTGCATCCATCTCACAGACATAAGTATTGACAGAGTGAAATATTAATATTACATATATATTATGTAAAATATTTCCACATGCCTCTTTTCAACATTCATCAATTCTTGCCATAGATTTTCAAGCCGAATTAAGTCAAAAAATGTAACTCGGCCGCTCAGGAACATTCAATGTTGGATGCATTTCGATAAATATGTGTATGTGACCAATACAATTTTATTTCAACTCCAGTGTAGATTTGGCCTTGTGTTTTTAGGTTTATTGTCCTGCTGGAAGGTGAATTCGTCTCCCAGTGTCTGGTGGAAAGCAGACTGAAACAGGTTTTCCTCTAGGAGTTTCCTTGTGGCTTAGCGCTATTCTGTTTCTTTTTATCCTAAAAAACTCCCTAGTCCTTGCCGATGACAAGCAAACTCATAACCTGATGCAGCCACCACCATGATTGAAAATATGAATATGAGTGGTACTTAGTGATGTGTTGTGTTGGATTTGTCCCAAACATAACGCTTTGTATTCAGGACATAAAGTTAATTTATTTGCCAAATGTATTGCAGTTCTACTTTCGTGCCTTATTGCAAACAGGATGCTTGTTTTGGAATATTCTGTACAGACTTACTTCTTTTCACTCTGTCATTTAGGTTAGTAACTACAATGTTGTTGATCCATCTCCCATCACAGCCATTAAACTCTAACTGTTTTAAAGTCACCATTGGCCTCATGGTGAAATCCCTGAGCGGTTTCCTTCCTCTCCGGCAACTGAGTTAGGAAGGACGCCTGTATCTCTGTAGTGACTGGGTGTATTGATACACCATCCAAAGTGTAATTAATAACTTCACCGTGCTCAAAGGGATGATCAATGTCTGCTTTCTATCTATCAATACTGGTCCCTTCTTTGTGAGACGCTGGTCTTTGTGGTTGAATCTGGTGTTTGGAAATCCACTGCTCGACTGAGGGAGCTTAAAGATAATTGTATGTGTGGGAACACAGAGATGAGAGAGTCTTTCAAAAAAATCATGTTAAACACTATTACTGAACACAGAGTGAGTCCATGCAAGTGATGTGCCTTGTTAAGTACATTTTTTAGTCCTGAACAGATTTAGGTTTGACACAACAAAGGGGGTTGAATAAGTGACTGAAGACATTTCAGCTGTTAATTTGTAATAAATGTGTAGTCATATCTGAAGACTACATTCCACGTTGACATTATGGGGTGTTTGTGTGTAGAGGTCAGTGACACAAAGCCTACATTCCACGTTGACATTATGGGGTGTTTGTGTGTAGAGGTCAGTAACACAAAGCCTACATTCCACGTTGACATTATGGGGTGTTTGTGTGTAGAGGTCAGTAACACAAAGCCTACATTCCACGTTGACATTATGGGGTGTTTGTGTGTAGAGGTCAGTAACACAAAGCCTACATTCCACGTTGACATTATGGGGTGTTTGTGTGTAGAGGTCAGTAACACAAAGCCTACATTCCACGTTGACATTATGGGGTGTTTGTGTGTAGAGGTCAGTGACACAAAGCCTACATTCCACGTTGACATTATGGGGTGTTTGTGTGTAGAGGTCAGTGACACAAAGCCTACATTCCACGTTGACATTATGGGGTGTTTGTGTGTAGAGGTCAGTGACACAAAGCCTACATTCCACGTTGACATTATGGGGTGTTTGTGTGTAGAGGTCAGTGACACAAAGCCTACATTCCACGTTGACATTATGGGGTGTTTGTGTGTAGAGGTCAGTGACACAAAGCCTACATTCCACGTTGACATTATGGGGTGTTTGTGTGTAGAGGTCAGTGACACAAAGCCTACATTTTTTAAAACCATTTTAAAATCAGACTGCAACGCAACACAATGTGGAAACAAAGACTGGGTGTGAATACATTCTGAAGGAGATGTGGGACTCAGTGTGTACAGACCAAAGCCCATCTATGACAGATATCACAATACGAGGTGAATCAGCCTGGAGACGTTGTGGTGTTGTGGAGACTGGAGAGGCTATTCTGTTGGCTTATTACAAAATAGAGAGAGAGAGAGACAGAGAGAGACAGAGAGAGAGAGAGAGACAGAAAAAAGAGAGAGACAGAAAAAAGAGAGAGAGAATGAGAGAGACAGAAAGAGAGAGAGAGACAGAAAGAGAGAGAGACAGAGAGAGAGAAGAGAGAGAGAGAGAGACAGAGAGAGACAGAGAGAGACAGAGAGAGAGAGAGAGAGAGACAGATCAGAGACAGAGAGAGAGACCAGAGAGAGACAGAGAGACAGAGAGAGATCAAAGAGAGACAGAGAGACAGAGAGAGACAGAGAGAGACAGAGAGAGAGAGAGAGAGAGAGAGAGAACAGAGAGAGAGAGAGAGAGACAGAGAGAGAGAGAGAGACATAGAATAGGGAGAGAGAATGAGAGAGAGAAGGTCGAAAGAGAGACATAGGAGAGAAGAGAGAGACAGAGAGACAGAGAATGAGAGAGAGAGAGAGAATGAGAGAGAGAGAGAGCGAAAGAGAGACATAGGAGAGAAGAGAGAGACAGAGACAGAGAATGAGAGAGAGAGAGAGATGAGAGAGAGAGAGACGAAAGAGAGACATAGGAGAGAAGAGAGAGACAGAGAGACAGAGAATGAGAGAGAGAGAGAGAGAGAAAGAGAGAGCGAGAGAGAGAAAGAGAGAGAGAGACACACAAAGAAGGAGAGAAGAGAGAGACAGAGAATGAGAGAGAGAGAGAGCGAGAGAGCGAGAGAGAGAATGTGAGCGCGTGTCTCCTCTCTCATCCATCAGGACAGGATGACAGGACCAAACAGTTGACAGTTGTAAACATCTTTAGTGATCAAACCTCATCACTCTGTTGGTTCACTTCAAAGGTACAAATGGCTGTAAGCAGGACAGAGAGCTGTGTAGATTGTATGGTACAGAGCAAATGGTCTATTGATCCAGGCAACAGTTTTATATTGAAGAGCAGAACCACACTAAGGTCAACCCTGGGCTGCTCTCTAACCCTCTCTGGGGGACTTCAACCCAGGAACACAACGGGTGTGTGGGAGTGTTGGGGGAGAGCAGAGAGGGAGAGAGAGAGACAGAGAGAAAGCAGAGAGAGAGAGAGAAAGCAGAGAGAGAGAGAGAGAGAGAGAGAGAGAGAGAGAGAGAGAGAGAGAGAGAGAGAGAAGCAGAGAGAGAGAGAGAGAGAGAGAGAAGAGAGAGAGAGAGAGAGAGAGAGAGAAGCAGAGAGAGAGAGAGAGAGAGAGAGAGAAGCAGAGAGAGAGAGAGAGAGAGAGAGAGAGAGAGAGAGAGAGAGAGAGAGAAGCAGAGAGAGGAGGAGAGGAGAGAAAGAGAGGAGAGAAAGAGAGAGAGAGAAAGGAGGAGAGGAGGGAAAGCGAGAGAGAGAGAGAGCAAGAGCAGAGAGAAAGCAGAGAGAAAGCAGAGAGACAGAGAGAATAGGAGTGAAGGAAGGTAAATTCTTAGCATTGTCACTACTATCTATATATATACCCCACACAACACAGCTCAGTGTGAGGCCAGTATACCCCACACAACAAGGCTGGATGTGAGGCCAGTATACCCCACACAACACAGCTCAGTGTGAGGCCAGTATACCCCACACAACAAGGCTGGATGTGAGGCCAGTATACCCAACACAACAAGGCTGGATGTGAGGCCAGTATACCCCACACAACAAGGCTGGATGTGAGGCCAGTATACCCTACACAACACAGTATACCCCACACAACGCAGTATACCCCACACAACAAGGCTGGATGTGAGGCCAGTATACCCCACACAACAAGGCTGGATGTGAGGCCAGTATACACCACACAACAAGGCTGGATGTGAGGCCAGTATACACCACACAACACAGCTGGATGTGAGGCCAGTATACCCCACACAACAAGGCTGGATGTGAGGCCAGTATACACCACACAACAAGGCTGGATGTGAGGCCAGTATACACCACACAACAAGGCTGGATGTGAGGCCAGTATACCCCACACAACACAGCTGGATGTGAGGCCAGTATACACCACACAACAAGGCTGGATGTGAGGCCAGTATACACCACACAACACAGCTGGATGTGAGGCCAGTATACACCACACAACAAGGCTGGATGTGAGGCCAGTATACACCACACAACAAGGCTGGATGTGAGGCCAGTATACCCCACACAACAAGGCTGGATGTGAGGCCAGTATACCCCACACAACAAGGCTGGATGTGAGGCCAGTATACCCCACACAACAAGGCTGGATGTGCTCCAAACGGCCCCATACTCCCTATACCGTGCACTAGGGCCCATTGGACCACTACATAGTGAATAGTGGTCCATTTGGAACCCAAGGCGCTGTGAGGCCGTATAGGACCACTACATAGTGAATAGTGGTCCATTTGGAACCCAAGGCGCTGTGAGGCCGTATAGGACCACTACATAGTGAATAGTGGTCCATTTGGAACCCAAGGCGCTGTGAGGCCGTATAGGACCACTACATAGTGAATAGTGGTCCATTTGGAACCCAAGGCACTGTGAGGCCGTATAGGACCACTACATAGTGAATAGTGGTCCCCTGGAACCTCAATCTGCGCTGCGGCAACAGTTACAGGAGAAGATAAAACATGAATAGTGTGTTTAGCCCTGTGGGGATGGTGTCCGGGCCCACCGCTAGCTACCTAACCCAACCTTTAACCTGTTACACACAGAATGGGGATGGTGTCCGGGCCCACCGCTAGCTAGCTAACCCAACCTTTAACCTGTTACACACAGAATGGGGATGGTGTCCGGGCCCACCGCAGCTACCTAACACAACCTTTAACCTGTTACACACAGAATGGGGATGGTGTCCGGGCCCACCGCTAGCTACCTAACCCAACCTTTAACCTGTTACACACAGAATGGGGATGGTGTCCGGGCCCACCGCTAGCTACCTAACCCAACCTTTAACCTGTTACACACAGAATGGGGATGGTGTCCGGGCCCACCGCTAGCTACCTAACCCAACCTTTAACCTGTTACACACAGAATGGGGATGGTGTCCGGGCCCACCGCTAGCTACCTAACCCAACCTTTAACCTGTTACACACAGAATGGGGATGGTGTCCGGGCCCACCGCTAGCTACCTAACCCAACCTTTAACCTGTTACACACAGAATGGGGATGGTGTCCGGGCCCACCGCTAGCTACCTAACCCAACCTTTAACCTGTTACACACAGAATGGGGATGGTGTCCGGGCCCACCGGCTACCTAACACAACCTTTAACCTGTTACACACAGAATGGGGATGGTGAGGCCACCCAGCTACCTAACCCAACCTTTAACCTGTTACACACAGAATGGGGATGGTGTCCGGGCCCAGCTAGCTACCTAACCCAACCTTTAACCTGTTACACACAGAATGGGGATGGTGAGGCCCACCGAGCTACCTAACACAACCTTTAACCTGTTACACACAGAATGGGGAGCCCAAGCTAGCTACCTAACCCAACCTTTAACCTGTTACACACAGAATGGGGATGGTGAGGGCCCACCGAGAAGCTACCTAACCCAACCTTTAACCTGTTAACACAGAATGGGGATGGTGAGGACCCACCGCTAGCTACCTAACCCAACCTTTAAAGACACAGAATGGGGATGGTGAGGACCCACCGCTAGCTACCTAACCCAACCTTTAACCTGTTACACACAGAATGGGGATGGTGTCCGGACCCACCGCGGCTACCTAACCCAACCTTTAACCTGTTACACACAGAATGGGGATGGTGTCCGGGCCCACCGCTAGCTACCTAACTCAACCTTTAACCTGTTACACACAGAATGGGGATGGTGTCCGGGCCCACCGCTAGCTACCTAACCCAACCTTTAACCTGTTAAGACAGAATGGGGAGGTGAGCCCAGAGACCTAACCCAGAGAACCTGAGACACAGAATGGGGATGGTGGCCCACCGAGCTACCTAAGACAACCTTTAACCTGTTACAACAGAATGGGATGGTGAGAGAGCTAGAACACAACCTTTAACCTGTTACACACAGAATGGGGATGGTGGGAAGAAAGAAGAACCTTTAAGGAGACAGAGAATGGGGATGGTGTCCGGGACCGCTAGCTACCTAACCCAACCTTTAACCTGTTACACACAGAATGGGGATGGTGTCCGGGCCCACCGCTAGCTAGGACAACCTTTAACCTGTTACACACAGAATGAGACGGAATGACAGGAGGGAATGAGAGAGGAGACAAGGAGAGAGAAGAGAATGAGAAAGGAGAGAATGAGAGAGGGAGAAGAGGGAGAGAGGAGAGGGAGAAGAGGGAGAGAGAAGGAGAGAAGAGAGAATGAGGGAGAAGAGGGAAAAGAGAGGGAGAGAAGGAGAGAGAGGGAGAGAGGAGAGAGAAGGAGAGAAGAAGAGAATGAGAGGAGGGAAGAAAGAGAAAGAGAGGAGAAAGAGAAAAGAGAGATGCTATTTGAGATGTGTTTAGAGGGAGAGAGAGGGAGAAGAGGGAGGGAGAAGAGGGAGAAGAGAGAGGGAGAAGAGGAGAGAGGGAGAAGAGGGAGAAGAGGGAGAAGAGGGAGGGAGAAGAGGAGAGAGAGGGAGAAGAGGGAGGAGAAGAGGGAGAAGAGAGAGGGAGAAGAGGAGAGAAGAGAGAGGGAGAAGAGAGAGAAGAGGGAGAGAGAGAGGGAGAAGAGGGAGAAGAGAGAGGGAGAAGAGGGAGAGAGAGAGGGAGAAGAGGGAGAGAGAGAGGGAGAAGAGGGAGAGAGAGAGGGAGAAGAGGGAGAGAGAGAGGGAGAAGAGGGAGAGAGAGAGGGAGAAGAGGGAGAAGAGAGAGGGAGAAGAGGGAGAGAGAGAGAGGGAGAAGAGGGAGAAGAGAGAGGGAGAAGAGGGGAGAGAGAGGGAGAAGAGGGAGAGAGAGGGGAGAAGAGGGAGAAGAGAGAGGGAGAAGAGGGAGAGAAGGAGAGAAAGAGGCAGACAGAATAAATTGCTTTAAGAACAATTTCCTTTCACAGGATAAAGATCAGTGATTAAAACACAAAATGAAGTAAAAACAGACGAGACCGTGTGGCGACCGGTAGGACAATTACTGCTCACCTCAAATGGCCGAAAGACAACAGCTTCTATCAAACCACACTATGACTATTGGATTAGACTATTTTATAAATACATAACAGTCTACTCTATTTACATGTTTTGACGGCCACGGCTAAATTAAAATGTTGAATTTCCCAACTGGTAATTGAAGACCATAAGCTATAATCACCGGCAGGATTCAGCACATCAAGCACCACTTGATGATTCAACAGCTGGACGTTTTACTTCAAATGAGGCATGCAAATCAAATCAAAGTTTATTTGTCATGTGCGCTGAATACAACAGGTGTAGTAGACCTCACAGTGAAATGCTGAATAAAACAGGTGTAGTAGACCTCACAGTGAAATGCTGAATACAACAGGTGTAGTAGACCTCACAGTAAAATGCTGAATACAACAGGTGTAGTAGACCTCACAGTGAAATGCTGAATACAACAGGTGTAGTAGACCTCACAGTAAAATGCTGAATACAACAGGTGTAGTAGACCTTACAGTGAAACTGAATACAACAGGTGTCATAGACCTCACAGTGAAATGCTGAATAAACAGGTGTAGTAGACCTCACTGAATACAACAGGTGTAGTAAACCTCACTGAATACAACAGGTGCAGTAGACCTCACAGTGAAATGCTGAATACAACAGGTGTATACAGTAGAGGCTATATACAGAGAGGCTATATACAGTAGAGAGGCTATATACAGTAGAGGCTATATACAGTAGAGGCTATATACAGTAGAGGCTATATACAGTAGAGAGGCTATATACAGTAGAGAGGCTATATACAGTAGAGGCTATATACAGTAGAGAGGCTATATACAGTAGAGGCTATATACAGTAGAGAGGCTATATACAGTAGAGGATATATACAGTAGAGGCTATAACAGTAGAGAGGCTATATACAGTAGAGGATATATACAGTAGAGGCTATACACAGTAGAGAGGCTATATGCAGGAGAGGCTATATACAGTAGGGAGGCTATATACAGTAGAGAGGCTATATACAGTAGAGGCTATATACAGTAGAGGGGCTATATACAGTAGAGGGGCTATATACAGTAGAGGGGCTATATACAGTAGAGGGGCTATATACAGTAGAGAGGCTATATACAGTAGAGAGGCTATATACAGTAGAGAGGCTATATACAGTAGAGAGGCTATATACAGTAGAGAGGCTATATACAGTAGAGAGGCTATATACAGTAGAGGCTATATACAGTAGAGGCTATATACAGTAGAGAGGCTATATACAGTAGAGGCTATATACAGTAGAGAGGCTATATACAGTAGAGGCTATATACAGTAGAGGCTATATACAGTAGAGGCTATATACAGTAGAGAGGCTATATACAGTAGAGAGGCTATATACAGTAGAGAGGCTATATACAGTAGAGGCTATATACAGTAGAGAGGCTATATACAGTAGAGAGGCTATATACAGTAGAGAGGCTATATACAGTAGAGAGGCTATATACAGTAGAGAGGCTATATACAGTAGAGAGGCTATATACAGTAGAGAGGCTATATACAGTAGAGAGGCTATATACAGTAGAGAGGCTATATACAGTAGAGAGGCTATATACAGTAGAGAGGCTATATACAGTAGAGGCTATATACAGTAGAGGCTATATACAGTAGAGAGGCTATATACAGTAGAGGCTATATACAGTAGAGAGGCTATATACAGTAGAGAGGCTATATACAGTAGAGAGGCTATATACAGTAGAGGCTATATACAGTAGAGGCTATATACGGTAGAGGCTATATACAGTAGAGGCTATATACAGTAGAGAGGCTATATACAGTAGAGAGGCTATATACAGTAGAGGCTATATACAGTAGAGAGGCTATATACAGTAGAGAGGCTATATACAGTAGAGAGGCTATATACAGTAGAGAGGCTATATACAGTAGAGAGGCTATATACAGTAGAGAGGCTATATACAGTAGAGAGGCTATATACAGTAGAGAGGCTATATACAGTAGAGAGGCTATATACAGTAGAGGCTATATACAGTAGAGAGGCTATATACAGTAGAGAGGCTATATACAGTAGAGGCTATATACAGTAGAGAGGCTATATACAGTAGAGGCTATATACAGTAGAGGCTATATACAGTAGAGGCTATATACAGTAGAGAGGCTATATACAGTAGAGAGGCTATATACAGTAGAGAGGCTATATACAGTAGAGAGGCTATACAGTAGAGAGGCTATATACAGTAGAGAGGCTATATACAGTAGAGGCTATATACAGTAGAGAGGCTATATACAGTAGAGAGGCTATATACAGTATAGAGGCTATATACAGTAGAGGCTATATACAGTATAGAGGCTATATACAGTAGAGAGGCTATATACAGTAGAGAGGCTATATACAGTAGAGGCTATACAGACAATGTAACCAGTAGCCTATAGCCAAACCAGACAATGTAACCAGTAGCCTATAGCCAAACCAGACAATGTAACCAGTAGCCTATAGCCAAACCAGACAATGTAACCAGTAGGCTATAGCCAAACCAGACATTGTAACCAGTAGCCTATAGCCAAACCAGACAATGTAACAGTAGCCTATAGCCAAACCAGACAATGTAACCAGTAGCTATAGCCAAACCAGACAATGTAACCAGTAGCCTATAGCCAAACCAGACAATGTAACCAGAGCCAAACCAGACAATGTAACCAGGCCTATATACAAACCAGACAATGTAACCAGTAGCCTATAGCCAAACCAGACAATGTAACCAGTAGCCTATAGCCAAAACCCCACCATCGTGGAGCAATCATGTACATTGCCAGTAGCCTATAGCCAAACCAGACAATAACAACCAGTAGCCTAGTTAGATAACCAGTCATATTAGCATCCAGTAGCTAGTTGAGACAAACCAGTCATATTAGCATCCATGCTAGCCTATAGCCACAACCCCACCATATCGTGGAGCAACGTGCAGTTGATGATAATCCTAACCATTGCATCCCGTGCTAGTTGATGATAAGCCTCATATTAGCATATCATGCTAGTTGATGATAATCCTAGTCATATTAGCATCACATGCTAGTTGATGACAATCCTAGTCATATTAGCATTACGTGCTAGTTGATGATAATCCTAGTCATATTAGCATCACATGCTAGTTGATGACAATCCTAGTCATATTAGCATTACGTGCTAGTTGATGATAATCCTAACCATATTAGCATCCCGTGCTAGTTGATGATAATCCTAACCATATTAGCATCCCATGCTAGTTGATGATAATCCTAGTCAAATTAGCATCCCACGCTAGCTGTTACATCTTCGGATCTTCCCTCTCAATTTCAAGTGGATATTTTCATCATAGATCGACATCGGCCAGTGATTTTGCCGTTCGCTACTCGAGTCTTGTTGACCGAGGAAAAGTTCACGTGGGACGGTTATTTCTGAAATGAGGATCAGCACGCCATTTAATTACCACAAAACCTAAATGTGAGAGAGAGAGAGAGAGGGGAGAGAGAAAGAGAAAGACAGGGAGAGGGAGAGAGAGAGAGATGGGTGGACGCCCTAATCAGGTTACTCACACCAGTGCTCGGTACATATATATAGGTACATTACTCAAATGTCCGGGGCCACATTTTCCTCACAGAAACCCCGGTGTGTGTCTGTCTGTCTGTCTGTCTGTCTGTCTGTGGGTGTGGTGTGGAGTTACCTGGGACTTGAAGGCAAGTAGCTCTGCCTGCAATTCATTGATCTTCTCTTCACTCTTAAGCAGCTGAGCCTGAGCCTCCTGTCGACCCAAGTACTCCTCGTCAAACTGGAGAGAGAGGGAGACAGAGAGAGAGACAGAGAGAGAGGGAGACAGAGAGAGAGAGACAGAGAGAGAGAGAGAGAGAGAGACAGAGAGAGACAGAGAGACAGAGAGACAGAGAGAGAGAGAGAGAGACAGAGAGAGAGAGCAGAGACAGAGAGAGAGACAGAGAGACAGAGAGAGACAGAGACAGAGAGAGACAGAGAGAGAGAGAGAGAGAGAGACAGAGAGA
>NW_024609142.1:105000-113520 GCF_018296145.1 Oncorhynchus tshawytscha
AGAGAGAGAGATAGAGAGACAAAGAGAGAGAGAGAGAGATAGAGAGACAAAAGAATATAGAGATAGAGACAATATACAAAGAGAGAGAGAGAGATAGAGAGATAAAAGAGAGAGAGAGAGAGACAAAATAGATAGAGAGAGAAGAGAGACAAGAGAGAGAGATAGAGAGACATATATAGAGAGACAAGAGAGAGAGAGAGAGACAGAGAGAGAGAGATAGAGAGACAAAGAGAGAGAGAGAGATAGAGAGACAAAGAGAGAGAGAGAGAGAGAGACAGAGACAAAGACCGTCCATGCATCCAATCACAGCATTGTCCAGGAGTGTAAAGGTTGAAGAGACCTTTATTCTAGATGAGAACTTAACAAGCTGGCCACGTCTTGTTGAGGTACAAACACAATTTATGGAGCTCAGACCAAAATCAATAAGCAACACCAGCCACTTCATCTGAGGACAAGAAGCTATCCAACACCTTGACACACCTTCAATACAGACACTCACCTCTCCAGATAGGGAGGGGGGGTAGAGAGGGGAGGGAGAGGGTAGAGAGGGGAGGGAGGGAGGGAGAGGGGGGAGAGAGGGGAGGGGAGGGAGGTAGAGGGGGGAGGTAGAGAGGGAGGGAGGGAGGGGGGGGGCAGAGAGGGGAGGGAGGGAGGTAGAGAGGGGGCAGAGGGAGGGAGGGAGGAGGGATAGAGAGGGGGAGGTAGAGAGGGGAGGGAGGTAGAGAGGGAGGGAGTAGGGTAGATGAGGGGAGGGAGGTAGGGGGAGGATAGAGAGGGGAGGGAGGGGGTAGAGAGGGAGGGAGGGAGGGAGGGGGTAGAGAGGGGGAGGGAGGGTAGAGAGGGGGTAGAGGAGGGAGGGGGGTAGAGAGGGGAGGAGGGGTAGAGAAGGGGGGTAGAGAGGGGGTAGAGAGGAGGGAGGGGGGGCAGAGAGGGGAGGGAGGGGGGGAAGGGGAGGAGGGAGGGGGTAGAGAGGGGGGAGTAGAGAGGAGGGAGGGAGTAGAGAGGGGCTAGAGAGGGGAGGGAGGGGGGGTAGAGGAGGGGAGCAGAGAGAGGAGGAGGGGGTAGAGAGGGGAGGGAAGGGAGGTAGACAAAACCTCATTGTATCAGAGGCTGAAAATGTCAGAATAAAGACAGAAGAGAGACTAACAAGGAGAATGTTATTTAAAATCTCCTCCTCCATCTCAACTCTCTCCTTCCATCATCTTCCTTCTCCTCCCTCCTCCCCCCGCATCTCCCCCATCTCTTCCTCCTCCTCCTCCCCATCTCTTCTTCCTCCCTATCTGCTCCTCCTCCCATCTCTCTTCCTCCTCCCCACATCTGCTCCTCCTCCTCCCATCTGCTCCCTCCTCCTCCCATCTGCTCCTCCCTCCCTCCATCCACTTCCCTCCTCCCCATCTCTGCTTCCCCTCCCATCTCCTCCTCCCCATCTCATCCTCCTCCCCTCCCCATCTCTCCTCATCCTCATCTCCCTCATCCTCCCCATCTCCTCCCATCTCCTCCTCCCCTCTTCTCATCTCCTCCTCCCCTCCCCCATCATCCTCCTCCCCCTCCCCCATCTCCTCATCCCCTCATCTCCTCCTCCTCCCCCATCCCATCTCCTCCTCCTCCCCTCCATCTCCTCCTCCTCCCTCATCTCCTCCTCCTCCTCCCCATCTCCTCCCTCCCCTCCCCTCATCTCCTCCTCCTCCCTCATCTCCTCTCCCTCTCCCCCTCCTCCCCATCTCCTCATCCCTCAGCTCTCCTCCCCCCATCTCCTCCTCCTCCCTCATCTCCTCCTCCTCCCCATCTCCTCCTCCTCCCCCATCTCCTCCTCCTCCTCATCTCCTCCTCTCCCCCCCCCCATCTCCTCCTCCTCCCTCATCTCCTCCTCAGCCCTCATCTCCTCCTCCCCCCATCTCCTCCTCCTCCCCTCATCTCCCTCCTCCCCCCATCTCCTCCCTCCCCTCCCCCATCTCCCTTCTCCCATCTCCTCCTCCTCCCCCCATCTCCTCCTCCTCCCTCATCTCCTCCTCATCTCCTCCCCTCATCTCCTCCTCCTCATCTCCTCCTCCTCCCCCATCTCCCCTCCTCCTCCCTCATCTCCTCCTCCTCCCCCCATCTCCTCCTCCTGCCTGTTAATACAGCACTGCTCTCCTCCTCTACACGCCTCTATAAAAAACCCTCAATGACATCGAGGCCAACAAAGAGAATGCTCACTGTTTCATCTTCTGTCCCTCCTCATCTGAAGAAGAAGAAGCTGTTCGTGCTGTTAGCTGCAGACTTTGATTTTAACTTCCCTCTCAATATATCTCTCAATATCTCTCTCTCCTTTTAAGAGCTGTTTATGAGAGTCTCACAGCTGGATACTGGTTAAAACCGATCAAAACATGACTTTCTAATCTGAAGAATATGGAATGTATTATATTGCAATTTAATAAAAAAATGTTTTTAAAAAACGACGATTAAAATGTCTTTCTAGGCGTCATTCCGCGTTCCGCTTCCCGCTGCGGAAGAGACGGAGTCTGTTTCTAGTCATGTAACGTTCCACTGCGGAGAGAGACCGGGTCTGTTACTAGTCTGTAACGTTCCTCTAAGCGAGAGAGACCGGTCTGTTACCAGTCCTGTAACGTTCCTGCTGCGGAGAGACCGGGTCTGTTACCAGTCCTGTAACGTTCCACTGCGGAGAGAGACCGGTCTGTTACTCAGTCCTGTAACGCTGCGGAGAGAGACCGGGTCTGTTGCTAGTCCTGTAACGTTCCTGCTGCGAGGAGAGGACCGGGTCTGTTACTAGTCCTGTAACGCTGCTTGAGAGAGACCGGGTCTGTTACTAGTCCCATAACGCTGCGGAGAGAGACCGGGTCTGTTTCTAGTCCTGTAACGTTCCTGCTGCGGAGAGAGCATCGGGTCTGTTACTAGTCCTGTAACGTTCCTGCTGAGGGGAGACCCGGGTCTGTTACTAGTCCTGTAACGTTCCTGCTGCGGAGAGAGACCCCGGGTCTGTTACTAGTCCTGTAACGTTCCTGCTGAGAGAGAGACCGGTCTGGTTACTAGTCCTGTAACGTTCCACTGCGGAGAGAGACCGGGTCTGTTACTAGTCCTGTAACGTTCCACTGCGGAGAGAGACCGGGTCTGTTACTAGTCCTATGCACGTTCCTGCTGAGAGAGAGACCGGGTCTGTTACTAGTCCTAAAAACGTTCCACTGCGGAGAGAGCCCGGGTCTGTTGCTAGTCCTGTAACGTTCCACTGCGGAGAGACCGGGTCTATTTACTAGTCCCTGTAACGTTCCTGCTGAGGAGAGACAGGTCTGTTACTAGTCCTGTAACGTCCCACTGTGGAGAGAGACCGGGTCTGTTACTAGTCCTGTAACGTCCCACTGTGGAGAGGAGAGAGACGGGTCTGTTACTAGTCCTGTAACGCTCCACCTCGCGGAGAGAGACCGGTCTGTTACTAGTCCTGCTTGCTGCGGAGAGAGACCGGTCTGTTACTAGTCCTGTAACGTTCCTGCCTGGGAGAGAGACCGGGTCTGTTACTAGTCCTGTAACGTTCCTCTAAGAGGAGACCGGGTCTGTTACTAGTCCTGTAACGTTCCTCTAAGGGGAGAGGACCTGGTCTGTTACTAGTCCTGTAACGTTCCTCTAAGGAGAGAGACCGGGTCTGTTACTAGTCCTAACGTTCCTGCTGAGGAGAGGGACCCGGGTCTGTTACTAGTCCTGTAACGCTGCGGAGAGAGACCGGTCTGTTACTAGTCCTGTAGCGTTCCTGCTGCGGAGAGAGACCGGGTCTGTTACTAGTCCTGTAACGTTCCTGCTGAGGAGAGAGACCGGGTCTGTTACTAGTCCTGTAACGTTCCACTGTGGAGAGAGACCGGGTCTGTTACTAGTCCTGTAACGTTCCACTGTGGAGAGACCGGGTCTGTTACTAGTCCTGTAACGTTCCTGCTGCGGAGAGAGACCGGGTCTGTTACTAGTCCTGTAACGTTCCACTGTGGAGAGAGACCGGGTCTGTTACTAGTCCTGTAACGTTCCTGCTGCGGAGAGAGACCGGGTCTGTTACCAGTCCTGTAACGTTCCTCTAAGGAGAGAGACCGGGTCTGTTACTAGTCCTGTAACGTTCCTCTAAGGAGAGGGCCCCGGGTCTGTTACTAGTCCTGTAACGTCCCCACTGCGGAGAGAGACCGGGTCTGTTACTAGTCCTGTAACGTTCCTCTAAGGAGAGAGACCCGGGTCTGTTACTAGTCCTGTAACGTTCCACTGCGGAGAGAGACCGGGTCTGTTACTAGTCCTGTAACGTGATTCAGTTGGAAACATCTCTCTCTGAATCACCTCGAATGATGCATTCATGAAATGCATAAGAGGTTCAAAGACAGATTTATCAATGTCATGTTGTAGATTATTATCTCTCTTTCTCTCCTCTCTCACTCCTACCTCTCCATGTCTCTCTCTCTCTCCTCTCACTCCTTCCTCTCCATGTCTCTCTGTCTCTCTCTCTCCTCTCTCACTCCTCTCTCACTCCTTCCTCTCCATGTCTCTCTCTCTCTCCTCTCTCACTCACTCCTTCCTCTCCATGTCTCTCTGTCTCTCTCTCTCTCCCCTCTCACTCCTTCCTCTCCATGTCTCTGTCTCTCTCCTCTCTCACTCCTTCCTCTCCATGTCTCTGTCTCTCTCTCTCCTCTCTCACTCCTTCCTCTCCATGTCTCTCTCTCTCTCCTCTCTCACTCCTTCCTCTCCATGTCTCTCTGTCTCTCTCTCTAATCTCTCACTCCTTCCTCTCCATGTCTCTGTCTCTCTCTCTCTCTCTCACTCCTTCCCTCCTTCTCTCTCACGCTCTGCTCCTCTCTCTCCTTCCTCTCCTCTCTCTCTCTCTCTCACTCCTTCCTCTCCATGTCTCTCTGTCTCTCTCTCTCCTCTCTCACTCCTTCCTCTCCATGTCTCTCTTGATGTGGGCATGGGGCACCTTGTACCTTACATCTTCCCAGACAGTAATAATCTACAGAACATCTTCCCAGACAGTAATTCTAGAACATCTTCCCAGACAGTAATAATCTACAGAACATTTTACCAGACAGTAATAATCTACAGAACATCTTCCCAGACAGTAATAATCTACAGAACATCTTCCCAGACAGTAATAATCTACAGAACATCTTCCCAGACAGCACACCCACAGAACACTTTTACCAGACAGTGTCAATCTACAGAACACTTTACCAGACAGTAACACACCCAGCAGAACACTTACCAGACAGTACAATCTACAGAACATTTTACCAGACAGTAATAATCTACAGAACATTTTACCAGACAGTACAATCTACAGAACATCTACATGGATGAAGGAACATGTTACCAGACGAGACAGTAGTTTCTGAAGAAGCAGAAGGAGAGGAGGAGGAGGAGGAGGAAGAGGAGGAGGATGAAGAGGAGGAGGAGGATGTAGGTGTGTGCGGAGGAGGAGGAGGATGAGGAAGAGGAGCAGGATGTAGGTGTGTGCGGAGGAGGAGGAGGATGTAGGTGTGTGCGGAGAGGAGGAGGATGTAGGTGTGTGCGGAGGAGGAGGATGATGTAGGTGTGTGCGGAGGGAGGAGGAGGAGGAAGAGGAGGAGGAGGATGTAGGTGTGTGCGGATAGAGGCGGAGAGATCTTACCGGACAAAGTAGTCGTTCCGGATGAGCATTAGGTGTTGTAGGATGGAGAGGAAGTAGACCTCTGCTCCGGTGTCCTTCACCATACTCTGAACCACGTTGAACACATCTCCCACATCAGTACAGACAGGGTTAAGGACTCCTCCGCATCAGTAATTATACATTATAAGAAAACTAAAGGAATTACATTGGGGAATTCATTCAATTAATTCAGAATTTACATGAGTGGGCTGAAAACAGGAGGACATAGATATGGTATTGTAGAGACTATAGAGATATGGTATTGTAGAGATATGGTATTGTAGAGACTATAGAGATATGGTATTGTAGAGACTATAGAGATATGGTATTGTAGAGATTATAGAGATATGGTATTGTAGAGATATGGTATTGTAGAGATATGGTATTGTAGAGATTTGGTATTGTAGAGATTATAGAGATATGGTATTGTAGAGACTATAGAGATATGGTATTGTAGAGACTATAGAGATATGGTATTGTAGAGATATGGTATTGTAGAGATTATAGAGATATGTTATTGTAGAGATTATAGAGATATGGTATTGTAGAGACTATAGAGATATGGTATTGTAGAGATTATAGAGATATGGTATTGTAGAGACTATAGAGATATGGTATTGTAGAGACTATAGAGATATGGTATTGTAGAGACTATAGAGATATGGTATTGTAGAGACTATAGAGATATGGTATTGTAGAGACTATAGAGATATGGTATTGTAGAGATTATAGAGATATGGTATTGTAGAGACTATAGAGATATGGTATTGTAGAGACTATAGAGATATGGTATTGTAGAGATATGGTATTGTAGAGATTATAGAGATATGGTATTGTAGAGACTATAGAGATATGGTATTGTAGAGACTATAGAGATATGGTATTGTAGAGATATGGTATTGTAGAGACTATAGAGATATGGTATTGTAGAGACTATAGAGATATGGTATTGTAGAGATATGGTATTGTAGAGACTATAGAGATATGGTATTGTAGAGATTATAGAGATATGGTATTGTAGAGACTATAGAGATATGGTATTGTAGAGACTATAGAGATTTGGTATTGTAGAGATTATAGAGATATGGTATTGTAGAGACTATAGAGATATGGTATTGTAGAGACTATAGAGATTTGGTATTGTAGAGACTATAGAGATATGGTATTGTAGAGATATGGTATTGTAGAGATTATAGAGATATGGTATTGTAGAGATATGGTATTGTAGAGATATGGTATTGTAGAGACTATAGAGATATGGTATTGTAGAGACTATAGAGATATGGTATTGTAGAGACTATAGAGATATGGTATTGTAGAGACTATAGAGATATGGTATTGTAGAGATATGGTATTGTAGAGACTATAGAGATTTGGTATTGTAGAGACTATAGAGATATGGTATTGTAGAGATATGGTATTGTAGAGACTATAGAGATATGGTATTGTAGAGATATGGTATTGTAGAGACTATAGAGATATGGTATTGTAGAGACTATAGAGATTTGGTATTGTAGAGATATGGTATTGTAGAGACTATAGAGATATGGTATTGTAGAGATATGGTATGAATAACTAGTAGAGATATGGTATAAGAATATACTATTTAACACTATAGAGATATGGTATTGTAGAGACTATAGAGATATGGTATTGTAGAGACTATAGAGATGTGGTATTGTAGAGACTATAGAGATATGGTATTGTAGAGACTATAGAGATGTGGTATTGTAGAGACTATAGAGATATGGTATTGTAGAGACTATAGAGTTATGGTATTGTAGAGATATGGTATTGTAGAGACTATAGAGATTTGGTATTGTAGAGATTATAGAGATATGGTATTGTGGAGACTATAGAGATATGGTATTGTAGAGACTATAGAGATATGGTATTGTAGAGACTATAGAGATATGGTATTGTAGAGACTATAGAGATATGGTATTGAAGAGATATGGTATTGTAGAGACTGTAGAGATATGGTATTGAAGAGATTTGGTATTGTAGAGACTATAGAGATATGGTATTGTAGAGACTATAGAGATATGGTATTGTAGAGACTATAGAGATATGGTATTGTAGAGACTATAGAGATATGGTATTGTAGAGACTATAGAGATATGGTATTGTAGAGACTATAGAGATATGGTATTGTAGAGACTATAGAGATATGGTATTGTAGAGATATGGTATTGTAGAGACTATAGAGATATGGTATTGTAGAGATTATAGAGATATGGTATTGTAGAGACTATAGAGATATGGTATTGTAGAGACTATAGAGATATGGTATTGTAGAGACTATAGAGATATGGTATTGTAGAGACTATAGAGATATGGTATTGTAGAGATTATAGAGATATGGTATTGTAGAGACTATAGAGATATGGTATTGTAGAGATTATAGAGATATGGTATTGTAGAGACTATAGAGATATGGTATTGTAGAGACTATAGAGATATGGTATTGTAGAGACTATAGAGATATGGTATTGTAGAGATATGGTATTGTAGAGACTATAGAGATATGGTATTGTAGAGATTATAGAGATATGGTATTGTAGAGACTATAGAGATATGGTATTGTAGAGACTATAGAGATATGGTATTGTAGAGATATGGTATTGTAGAGACTATAGAGATATGGTATTGTAGAGATTATAGAGATATGGTATTGTAGAGACTATAGAGATATGGTATTGTAGAGACTATAGAGATATGGTATTGTAGAGACTATAGAGATATGGTATGTATTGTAGAGATATGGTATTGTAGAGACTATAGAGATTTGGTATTGTAGAGACTATAGAGATATGGTATTGTAGAGACTATAGATGTATGGTATTGTAGAGACTATAGAGATATGGTATTGTAGAGAT